>NC_056726.1:1116441928-1116459404 GCF_019279795.1 Protopterus annectens
AAAAAGCAGTCTCACAATGAAAATAAACTTAGCATTACTTCTCTGCCCTTAAAACTCACATTCATTGAAGCAACGTGAAACTAACATTCAAAAGAAAATATATTTTTCCAGTGGCGGGTAAAGATTAACTTTGGGCTGTTTTTTCAAATCATAGGCCCCTTGCACCACGAAAATATACACATGCTCTTTGATGCACCTTCTGATTATATTAAATTATATTTCGCCAGCAATACAGTACAGTTGTTAGAGAGGCGTTTTAAATTTATTGTTTTGAACATTTTTCAATAAACAATGAAACTAAATGCATGCACCAACTACTAATTCAAGAAAATTTCCATCATAAAAGTCTACTCAAAATTCTACAGTCCACCAGTAACAGTTCACCAGTAAATATGCACAATCTCTAAAGTAGTAAAAGTCATCTAAATAATTCCCACATTAAAGAAATCTGTAACTAATGAAGAGGTTGCTGCTAGCAAACAACTTTATATTTCATTGTTTCATCTACAAGTAAAGTGCCTGTTGCCCTTGAGGAATAAATTGTCTATCTTGCATTAAATAAATAAGCTAGTAATATTGCAATAGGGAATGGATGACAACAGGTTCATTGTTACTAGGTATCTTCATCAAAAAGGACTGCAGCATCCACCCCCTTTACAACCTGATACAGTATCAGCAATGCATCTACACCTAATGTGGGAGTAGAACCCATAGCCTTCTGCATCAAAGTACACACTACCTGTTGTGCTATTAGCAATACAACAGACTCAGCATAAGCGACACCCCTAAACTTTAGTTCCCCTGCGGCTTCTCGGCTCCCTTGTAAAATCTACCGACACTCAGCTATATCCCTGAACTGCAGCACAAGAAATCTGGAAAAGCCAACGTGCTCGAGGGGGCAAAAGCCCAAAACAGGAACTCATTTTTAAACATTTCTTGAATAATGTTGGAAAGTTGCTAGAATAGGATGCCGTGTACCTATACATTTACTGCCAAGTCTTAAACCCACGACCCTGTGCAAAACAGTCAGAGAAACATACCACTATGCCAAAGCAGCTGTTTTGTGAACATAGCTCTCAACCTCTTAGCAAAAGACACCTGGACAAAGCCAGTAATGGGGGAATACAGCCCCCAAACATATTCAGTGAATTCAGTTCTCGCCATAGCTCTCAACTTTAGCACAAAAAACCTGGACGAAGCCAATAATGGGGAATACAGTAAAAAAAATAGGGACAAATTTCAAATATCCAATCTTATAAACTTAGAAAATTGCTAGAATAAAGAGTTTTGTGTTATCATGTACTTTCTGAGGAATATGAAGTCTGAAATTCAAATGTCTGTTATTTTTATTTAACATGTTAACCAGGAAAGTCTGAATTGGAACAAAAAACAACTTTTAGCAGAGCAGGGAGAAACACTCCAATTTATATAGACTCCACACAGAAGGCATCCTAGCCAAGAATCAAACCAGAGAACCTGTAGCTGTCAGGCAACAATGCTACCAGTGCACTACTGCACTACTGACTTTGCAAGGAAAAACAAACATTCAGAAATCACAGATTTTATGAGGAACAGAACAAATATGAGGCAAAATTCTGTTTTCATTTACAAATGGTGGTGGGCAGGGAAGTCAGGTCCTTGCCACATGCACTTAAGGTACAGGGTTCAAGTCTGACTTCTCTAGCCACCAGCAGGTAGTGACTAGGGCATTACACACACACACACACTATGCATGGCAGCACACTCGAAAGCATAATACGAATGGCAGCTCACTTGAAAGCATAATACGAATGGCAGCTCACTTTCTCGGTTAAGAGCTTCTATTACACTTTCCTTTCTTTGCTAACCTGAATAAAATTACACTTACTGCTCTGTCCAATGTACATCTTCCCTCATGGCTGCTTTCCACACACATCTTACCTTTGGTTTCTGTTTCCTGTGATAGGCTGAAGGCTCCAGCCTGCAGGTGATGCAGTCCAGTCTTCTCTGTGTGCGGGGTAGCGACAACGCACAGGAGAAACTCTAGGTTTCAGGGCAGAGATGCCTTTATCCCTTATCCAGACTGCCTAACAGGCAGTCTGGAAAAGGGAGAAAGGCATCTCTGCCCTGCAACCCAGAAGTCTGTGCTGTGAGCATACGTGGAGGTTTTTTTTTTTTTCATGAGGTTTTTCTTTTTCCTGTTTTTATGTTTGCCGTTTTTTTTTCTTTTCTTTTTACAGGTGGGAGGGCTGCAGTCCTGCAGTCCTATAGCATGAGCTGCCGTTGGAGGTTGTTAACATTAATAGAATTAGTAGGGAATTTATTAGCCTTATACAACATACCTAGGCTCTGATTTTTGGGTTAGATTAATCTAATTCTGTGTCTTATCAACAGGCTCCTGTTGAAACACTTAAGGAAGTCAGTATAAAAACCTGGACAAAAACATGATTCTAGCAGTTAAAGTGATTCGTTAGCACTAAGATTGGCAAAAAGAGGTCTGACCTAAGAATAAACTAAGGAAAATAGAAAATGAGGAATGAACAGTGAGGTCTCACAATGGAGGAAAAAAGGGTCAACATTTCTATCTGCTATATCAAAAAGTTATGCAGCTAGAAATAGAAGCAAAACTCTTAGAGAAAAACAAGTAAACCAAGCATGAGAAACAAAAGGGCAAAATAGCTCTGCTGAAAGAAAATTATTTTTGACTTGCTTTTTAGGGTATGGAGTAGAGGAGAGGGAAAATCATGTACTGAGAAAATGCTGACTTGGCTGACCTCCAGATAAGTCATGCCATTTCACACAGTGGGTAGGTGGCAAACTGAAAGAATAGAGCAGGCTTACTAAACTAAGAAATGAGCTGTTGTATAGGGTAGTCAAAAATAGTGAATACATAACAGACCTGTTATAAGTTAGCACTAAACATGTTAACATTAAAATGCTTAAGCTGGTTGAACTACTCCATCAATGAACATACACAGCTTATTACTACCAATAAAATTATCCAGCATCCATCTGCTTGTCCATCACTAAATACCATTCTATACAACTATGTTCTCACCTGGTCATTTCAATCCAATAACCCCAAAACCTTTCTCTGCTCACAAACCTATCAAATCTGCTAGGTATGGTCTGTACTTATGCCATGTTGCTAATGACTTAAAGTCCTTACCTATATCCATCAGGTCAATACCATCCAAGCAGACCTTTAAAACCATTCTGAAAGACTTCCTAGCCAAAATCCGGCTCTGCTGTTGCTCACCCTCAAGATAAATTACATCCTGAAATATGAACAAGGAACTTGTTCGTACCATGCACCAACTTACTCCCCCTTCTTTACTCACTTCCTAATTTTAATCGGTTTATCTCTCTCCTGACACTGTAGCTAAACCTGTCATAACCCTGTTTTTTTCTCATACTTCTTATTGAAATTCCCGTTCATATTATACTAACCTATATTTATTTTCTCTAAACTGGCTAAAGTTTCTCTGAATATTAAATTATTGTCATATACATCATCGTACCTAATTGTAACCAATGTTGTCACATTATCTCTAATTTGGTATGATTATTTAAACTGTAGATGTATTTGTATTATTTTTGAAACTTGTAAAATTATTGTTCTTAAAATGTTTGTAATATTTTGAGCTTCACCCTGGGCCTCTGCTGAAAATGGGCACCTGTTCAGACTTACCTGGTAACCAAATGTCAATAAATAAATATTTTAAAAAACATTTAGAACATTTCTAATGAAATTAGTGGATTAGAAAATTTTAGGTGGCCACTTAAGAATACACTGGACAAAGTCTAGAGTTTTGGCCAGACATTTTGGGAACAGTATAGGTAGTTAAAGGGCATGTAGTCCAGCAGATCATGAAGGAGCGTAGCTCAATTTACCAATTGCCCAAGAACACTGTCTGATTAAATGTCTCATCCATTCACACAAGAGACAAATGGAAGATGTGGGAATTGAGCCCTGTACTACAGAAAGCAGCTCACTAACAGCAGACAGCTTTAAACCTCAGCAGAAAATGCAACTGCATTATGAAACTTTTGTTCAGCCTACCAACTGTGTCAAAAGACAGCACACAAACCAGGATTTAAAAATACTCTGATAACCTTGCCCTTTTCAGAATTGCCTTTTAAATACATAAAAATGCACACTGTGGATCCACTTGCAAAATGAAATAATAGCCAACAGTTTATCTTCTAATTGGTGATTATGCAGGGTACTTTCCTGTAGCAGTGTCCTTGTGAAGAGTTAATGCAATATCTATAGAATAAGTAATGCCGTTTCCTGAGATAGGAAGGAATTCCCTGAGAGAGTATTATTGGCCAAGACACTCAATTCATGCCCTGATAATACAGGAACTTTTAGCTAAGGACTCCTGTATGACACCCCCAGACAGGTTAATCGAAGACTTTATCAAAATATTAAAGACTATGTTCTGAAAGGTTTTAGAATTGGATGGGAAAAACATTGGCTAACTACTGCTGTTACTTCCATTTTCTGTAAGAGAAGTGCCCTGAACTAGATTTATACACTTTGAATTGCTATATGGCTGACATATTTGTATTGCAAAATGTAAGAATAGTTGAGGTTAAGTTACTTTATATATGGGCCATAAACTAAAGATGTTATTTCTCAATTTCAGTTCTATAGCAGATGCAATGTCTAGAGCTAGAAGTTTTTATATTGTCTTGAAGGAAAAGTAATTACTAGGTTTAAAATGTAAAGTGTTTTATTGTTTTATGACTTTAAAGATCTGGCAAATCATCTGATAGATATGTATTTTTCACCCAAGCTAACCCAGCAGTAAAATGTGATATTAATGTAATAACTCTCTCAGAGAGAGACTGTGCATTTTGCATTTTGTCTTGGACCTAGCATGAACATCCTCTCGTCATCATCATCTGCACTTGCCTGTCTGTAAGTAAGATTCAGGGCATAGTATCTCTCTTAGATATAGATACGAATATGTATTTGAGACTGTCCTCCAATGTTGTTTTAAAATATTTCATGTGATCCTGAACTCTGAAGTCACTGTGTTGAGTTACTGAGTATTGCTTTGTTCTTTTATTATTTATTATTAAATATATTTAAACCTATCTTTGTGGCTGACATTTGTGAAACATATTTAAGTTCTTCGACTACTGGCATATGTATTTGGTCACACTGTATAGGCCATTCCTAACAGCCTGCCACTTGGTCAAAACTACTATTTGGATTAATAGTAACATTGCACAGTAGGATTGGACACCCTTTGTAAGGGCCTTATAGTAGCTGTAAAGGGTGGCTGGTGGCAGCTGGAACTACCTTTTAGTCTGAGCAAAAGGAGGCATAGCTATTAAACCTGTGCCAGCCTTTCCCAGGTGTGTGTGTGTGTGTGTGTGTGTGTGTGTGTGTGTGTGTGTGTGTGTGTGTGTGTGTGTGTGTGTGTGTGTGTTTGTTAATATATCACATCTTAAAGTGTGTGTGTGTGTGTGTGTGTGTCAGCTACTTGGGCAGGGACATGAAGTACTGGTTGGACAGAGAGGGTGCTGGATGTCTTAGCTTGGCCAGTCAGCTGAGATATCATCCCAATAGCTGTGCCAGTGGTGAGTCTTATTGTGGATCTGGAGAAAGAGGGAGAAATTGGCCCCAGACTGACTGTGGTCTCTGTGTGCTCTTAAGGGAAACTGCACTTTACCCTGTGTGCACTTATCATCCTCCCAGTGTGTACGTCCTCTAACTGTTGCCAGAGGTGAGGATTGAGGCTCCTTGATTACTGGGCTATTGTAGGGGCATCACATATTAATTGGTTGGTAGTGGTGGGATATCCACATCACATATTAATTGTGTGACAGTGATGAGATAGCCACATCACATATTAATTGGCTTGTAGTGGTGTGGATATTGAATGCCTGTGAATGAGTCTACAGTGGTCACTGAAGGTGTTTGTACTCCCACTCAGCCACACAGTGAACATTCAGAGTTTCATATCACAATTGTTTTATTTCTTTTTGGTAGCATATTTATTCAGGGAGAGCAGGCACGTATGTCAGCAGAGGAGTATGGCAAGCTGTCAAAGAGTCAGTTCGCTGAGATATGCCAGGCTAAAGGACTGGTACATGCCAGCCTGACTATGGCAGAAATGATTGCAGCTTTAGTCACAGCTGCATCACAGGATAGCAACCAGGAGGACAATTTAGTCTGGCCTTGGAGATGTACAAATCTCAGAAAAATAAACAGTTCAACCTTTCCAAAGAGGACTTAAAATCCATCTGGAGTTAATGTGACTTGAGCTGGAGGCCAAACATTTGGAAATAGAAGCAGCAGAGAGACTGAGGCATCTAGATTCTGTGTAAAATGTGAAACTGCAATATCTGAAGGCTGAGGAATATCAGAAACTGTGACGCCTGGAGGCTGAGGAGAATGAGAGGCAGAAGCAACAATAAAAGGAGATGCTGACTCTTCACCAGAGTCATGGAGGTAATGAGGAAGGGAGTAACTGAACCCCAGAAGCAATAAAGGTCAGTAAATTTCTTGAATAGTTTACACAGGGGGTAATTCTGATAGTTTCATTCATATGTTTGAGAGGGTATGTAAACAGTATAATGTTGACCAAGGGCTCTGGGCACGGATCTTGATCCCCTTAATCCATGGTAAAGCTGTAACTGCAATTTCTAAACTGTCTGATACTGATTGCTGAAATTATAATACAGTCAAAATGTGTTTGTTAGAATGCTTTAAGTTAACACCTAAAGCTTATAGAAAAAAGATTTGTGAGCATAGTCTTAAGGCAGATGAAAGTGTGTGTGAATATATTGCTGAACTAAGCACTTATTTACATAGGTGGGTGAGTAGATGTCAGGTCACCACTTCTGAAGGGCTGGCAGACCTTTTGGTGAGGGAACAAGTCCTTAGCACTTTGGCTAAGGACATGAGAATCTGGTTAGCTGATAGGCAATGCAATATTACAGATGAGTTGGGGAATAAGGGAGACCTATACCTAGCAAGCAGGCATCACTGCACAGGAAAGGGACACCCAGTTCTGCTCATGGGTCTAACGGAACCTATGTTGGAGAGCCCAGAATGCCCCAGCAGAGTCTGCCAGTAGCAGGGGAAGCCACTAGTCCACGTACACATCCAGGACCAAGGGTTAAATGTTTTAAATGCAACCAGTGGGGCCATGTAGCATACAGATATCCACGGAAGCAAGGGGGAGGGGACAAAAGGTGGGAGATCCAGTAAGTGGGAATGAGAAAATACCAGCAGTAAGTTGTCTTGAGACAACAAAGGTACCAAACTACCACAAGAGGTTATATCCTAGCTTAGTAAATGGGAAAGAGGCCATAGCTAAGAGAGACACAGCCTCTGACCTAACCATTGTGAAGCCTGCAATGGTTAAAGAGGAGCACTACATGCTTGGACAGTCTACTCCAGTCAGAGCTTTAGGAGGGACCCCATTCCAAATACCTTTGGCTAGGGTTTACCATGACTAGGAAGGTGGAAAAGGAAGCAAACAAGTAGGTGTATTTGAGGATAACTCTGCAGATGTCCTGATAGGGAATGATTTTGATAATGCAGTACCATGTGTGTATGCACACTTGCAGCCAGAACTGGTGAGGTGGTTACTTCAGGGAAGGAGCAACCATGTAGCATTGAGACTGAAGGGGAGCCACAGCTGCTTGTGGGTACTGATGTTCCCTTGGACAGAGTGGCTGCAAGGGCAGATGTGAGTAGTAGTACCCAGGCTGAGAGTGAGGCACCGCTGTCAGAGAATACCAGACTTCCTGTAGAAGGGGAGCTGGGAAGGGTTACTAAGAGAGAGTTGAGACATACTCAGCTCTCAGAATCTACATTACAAGGCCTGAGGGAGGTAACTATTGAGGCACATGATTCTCAAAGGAAAGAGGAATCTGTATACTAGGACAAAGGGTTACTGTATAGAGAGTGGACCCCTGAGGGAGAGCTAGGGGGTGAGAGAATACTGCAGTTGGTAGTGCACAGAGCCTACCATCTGGCATGTCTAGCCATAGCCCATGATTTTCCATTTCCAGGTCATATGGGCATAAAACATACAAAGAGATGCATTATGCAGAACTTTTATTGGCCTGGGATTTTCAGAGATATAATAGGGTACTGCAGGACCTGAGCAGTGTGAAAGGTAGGCAAGACAGGAGACAAGGTTAATGCTCCCTTGATGCCTTTGTCTGTGATTGAGGAGCCATTTCAGAGGGTAACTATGGATACTGTGGGGTGTCTGAGTACCCAAGTTCCACAGGGAAAAACTATATTCTAGTGGTAGTGGATTATACTACCAGATACCATGAAATGGTGGCTCTGTCCTCCATGGAGGCAGAAAAGGTGTCAAATGCTTTGTTAGAGATTTTCAGCATGGTAGGTTCCCAAAAGAAATACTGGCAGACAGAGTTGCCAATTTCATGTCTGACCTGCTGGCTTGTCTGTGAAAGTACTGTGGGATGAAGCACCTAAGGACCACCCACTACCATCTCCAGGCTAATGGTCTTGTTGAGAGGTTAAACTCTACACTCAGTTCCATGCTACAGGCATTTGCAGACCAGTTTATGAAGGAGTGGGACAAATATTTACCATAGCTGTTGTTTGCTTACAGAGAGGCTCCCCAGGAATGCACATGTTTTTCACCCTTTGAGTTGCTGTATGGGCATAGGGTGAGGGGACCTCTAGATCTGATTTGAGATGAGTGGGAGGGTGAGTGTGAATCCCACAAGGAGTCTGTTGTGGCATATGCCCTAAACCTCAAGACAAGGCTCAGGGAAATCATGGGCTTGATCCAGGGGAACCTGGCAGAAGTCCAACAGCAGAAAAAGGTCTAGTATGACAGCAATGCTTGAGCTAGAGAGTATGCTGCAGGTAATGGTTCTCATTCCTGTCAGACACAACAAGCTGCAGACACGTTGAGAGGGACCCTACAAGGTGGTAAAGAAGGTCAGTTATGTTAACTACATGACAGAACTGCTAAGCAGGAGGCAGGGGCACTAGTTGTACCATGTTAACATGATGAAACCTTAACATGATAGGGAGGCCCTTGTTCTGAGTATTTGCATTAGATGGCAGGAGGAGTCTGAGGTGGATCTGGTGACTGATCTCCTCAGTGAGGCTCGGACTGACACCTCAGTAGAATGGGTAGCAATGTCCTAGCAGTTATCCCCTACCCAGGTTCGAGAAATTCAAGCAGTGTTACAGGAGTTTGGGGATATGCTCACTGGGAAACCAGGGTGCACATACCTGGTGCAGCACCATGTGGATACAGGACTCCAAAAGCCTATTAAGTAGACCCCTTATAGGTAAGGGTAAGATTCATAGCATAGTATTCCTCTTAGATATAGATAAGACTATAGTAAAGATTAGTTTAGATGTTTTCTGTTTTTGAAACTGTCCTGCAATATCATTTTAAAATATTTCCAGTAATCTTGAACTCTGAAGTCACTGTGTTGAGTTAATGAGTATTGTCTTATTCTTTTATTGTATATTATGAAATATATTTAAACCTATCTTTGTGGCTGATATTTGTGAAACATATTTAAGCTCTTAGACTACTGGCATATGTATTTGGTGACACTGTACAGGCCACTCCTAATAGCCTGGAACTTGGCCAAAACTACCATTTGGATTAATAGTAACGTTACACAGTAGGATTGGAAACCCTTTGTATGGGCGTTATTGTAGCTAATAAGGGTGGCTGATGACAGCTGGAACTACCTTATAGTCTGTGCAAAAGGGGGCATAGCTAGTAAACCTATGCCAGCCTTTCCCAGGTAGGTGTGTGTGTGTGTGTGTGTGTCAGCTACTTTGGCAGAAACAGAAAGGACTGGTTGGACAGAGAGGGTGCTGGAGGTCTTAGCCTGGCCATTCAGCTGAGATCTCAACCCTATAGCTGTGCCCCTGCCCAGGAGTCTTATTGGGGATATGGAGAAAGAGAGAGAAACCAGCCCCAGACTGACTGTGACCTCTGTGTGCTCTTAAGGGAAATTGCATTTTACTGTGTGTGTACTTGTCATCCTCCTAGTGTGTACATCCCCTAACTGTTGCCAGTGGTAAAGACTGAGGCTCCTTGATTTCTGGGCCAGTGCAGGGGTATCACACATATTTACAGATGCAAGAATATACTGCAAGATTCAGTTCAAGAAGTAGTTTGCAATGTGAAAAGTTGGATTGAAAAATGGAATTATGCTTAGCACATTTTTTATGGGTAAGATACAGCCATAATGACTGTTAGGGCTTATGCTACAGGGATAGCAGTGTATCATTATATAGAGAGGTATGAAGGCATTAGAAGAAGGAAATGAGAAAAGTTGCAGAAAGTATGTCATGAGAAGATGACATAAAAAGGTGAGAGAGGCATCCAAATGGAAAAGGTGTAGAAAGGGGACATATGAGAGAGATGCAAAGAGAAGAGGGAAGTTGGATAAATGAATAAATAAGGGGATGACTAGATGGGATAAGGAAGGATGAAACAAGGATAAAGGGGTGTATGACAGAGCTGCAGGGTTCATGTCATGTGGCCTCAGTGAGTGCAGCTGCACTTTGTTTAGGTAAAGAGGTGCCCCTGTTGTTGTCTGAAGTATACTTGCAGAAGTTAAGGTTCCCACAACATGTTATGAAGTCAAATAGGATACACTCTGAGTGTCATAATCAACAAATGAGAGAATGTGTGCTCAAAAAGAAAGACATATTTTCTGAGCTGCCCGGTAAAACCAGTTTAAATTAGCACAATGTAGGAAGTGCTGCTAGTGTGAAATTTCACTTAAAACCGTATCAAATACAAGAGCCCTAATGCCAAGCTGTTAAGAAAGAAGCATCAACAATTCCTAAATATATCCCAGAGTGGGAATTGACCCATTGTACTGGTCATCAAGCATGACAGATCTATAGCATTTTGCAATGACTTCAGGAAACTCAACAGCATACCGCAATATGATTAGCATCCAACCAGCTGAACAAATGAAATGACTGAGTAACTGGCAAAGCTATGGTTCTGTCTACTTTAGATTTAACCAAATGGTATTGCCATATCCCACTAGCCCTTGTTTCTAAAGAGTAAATGGCATTTTCCACACCAAATGAACTGTTTCATTAGAGAGCGCTGTCTTTTGTTCTCTGAGGAGCAGCTGCAGCATTCCAGAGGATAATGGACAAAATCCCTTGCACCATCTCCAAGCACCTGATCTAGAGTGGCCTACCTGAAAGTCTTTGCAATATTCTCCTAATAATGGGAGAGCCATCTACCAAAGGTTCAATCTATTTTAAATGTCTGCATCAAGAATGGCTGACAACTAACAGCTAAGTACAAGTTAGGTATGGCAAAAGCCCACTATCTGAGCTATGTAACATGCCAGGGAGAGTGAAAGCACAGACTGAAAAAAAAAGTTGCATTGCACAAAAAGTGCAATTGTTTATGACTGAGTATATGTATGCTAAATATATTTTAATAAAAGTGCTATAGATGCAATAGCTTCATAGGTGTGTACTAGGCTAACAACCATTAGGGCTATTACAAGCCTAGCTCTGAAATTGAAATCTGACACACAAATTTGATTTATATAGGGGTGATTTACTGATTGCATCTGTCCATCAAGGACAAAAATGCCAGACCAGGTCAGGTGTGAATTTCTGATTACACAGCAATTCATTCAAGCTGCACCTAAACAGGGATTGGGAGGAACTTTGCTTTACATAGATTCACCTAATATACCACCAAATTATGTAGCTAGAACCTTGGTTAAATGTCTCATCTGATGGGTGGTATCTCAGGACCATAGATATCCTCCTAATATTGAACAGCAGCATCTGTAATGGAACATGAATCCACACTCTTGAGGCAGGGATAGAACAACCAACTTTCAAACCTTTGAAGCTGAGTGTTCTCCTTGTCGAGTGAATGGCACTGCCTTTATTTTTGTTTACTCTTTCCTGTTATTAAACAACATGTTATATAACATTGTTGCCACATAGTCTGAAATCTTTACTCACATTACCCTAGTCTCACAAAATGTTTACACTTGCTGTATTCACCGTTTTTTTCCCTTTTAAAACATCATAGCACAGCCAGCATTGTTCATTCTGTTCATCCTGCTGATTGTTAACACACAGATCATGCACTATCATCAGAGCATAGTAAGCATTGGTCATTCTGTTCATCCTGCTGATTGTTAACATGGATGTGATGTTCTAACATCACAATGAAGCCAGCATTGTTCATGCTGTTTATCCTGATGATTGCTAATATTTACTGTATTTATTTACATTCGTTTGCTGGGATTTTCTGACAAGCAACCACCCTTTCAGTGGAGAAAAGACACATATATCAATATGGAAAAGACAAAGTACATAAAAGAAAAAAAAGTTACAGTAATTTTCCTAGCAGGGTAACAGAATACAGACTAAGCTTTTTAACGAATATAATGGCATTGATAATTTTTCACAATTACACATACACAGCAGATTAAGTCACATTAATATACAGATGCAAAGCAGTTTCAGAGCACAATTGGAATAGTAGCTGCATTGCAGTACATAACATAAAAGGAGTGGTAGACAGGTATTCCCAGGTAATAGCCAGATAGATTGTGTATAGAGTAGGTAAGGTGGGAAGAATCTAGGTCTTGAGGACTTAGAATAAATGGATTTGAGAAAGTGGAGTAGGACAGATAAGGAAAAGAGCAGATGGCAATGTAAAAGAGCTAGACAGGTTTGAAAAGGAGGGGTAGAATAAAATAAGAAGGCAATGCTGTGCTATCACAGCATAGCTGACATTACTCATTCTGTCCATCTTGTTTATTGGTCTATATTATGTTATCGAAAAGTGAGTTCACCGAACTGCATCTACATCGGAAATGCAGTTCAGCGAACTGTTGATGGTGAGATCGCAGTACAGTGATGACTGGAAAATTTGCCCTTTCCTCACTGTAGTCCAATCTCAAAGTTGATATATATATATATATATATATATATATATATATATATATATATTTAAAATTAGCGGAGGTGTGGGGGGTGCAGCCCCCACAAGAGTGAATTCACTGAACTGCTTTTCTGATGTAGATGCAGTTCGGCAAATTCATTTTTCAATTATATAATATAGACCCCTTGTTTATTGCTAACATCACAGCACAGCCAGCTTTGCTCATTCTGTTCATCTTATTTGCTGCTAACATCACAGTACAGCCAGCTTTGCTAATTCTGTTCATCTTGTTTATTGCTATAACATCACAGCACAGCCAGCTTTGCTCACTCTGATAATAACATATGATATGATAACATATGATTGCATAAAATATTTACATAAGCATAGTCGTTTAGACATACAATTAAAAGTATAGCAGGCAGTAACATATGATGGTTGTTCATACAGTATGTTTAGTAGAGATAATGTTGAAGATGTACTGAAGATAAGACAAGAAAGGAAAACAAAAAAGGAGAATATAGACAAGTTCATATAAGGTGCAGTGACATTTTAAGGGAAAGCTTTTCAGCTTAGTCTAGAGGAGAGTTAATGGGTATAGATGGCACAGTGGGGAGTAGGTGGCAGTGAGTTCCTAAGTAATGTGTGATGATACATAATGCATCTCTGGGTGTTTTTAAGAGGAGGTTGGGTAGTACCTGATCAGGCACATGCAACAACTGCAACATCCACAGAGGTTCCTCAGAAAAGGAATACAGAGTATAAATACCATATCCTATGCAGATCACCTCAAAGCCCTATCTCTATCCTCTGTTTCCTACAGACTGCTGAAATGCAATCTGTGCCTACCATGCAAGGCATCCTTGCATCTCGCTCTTACGAACCTTTTACATATTCACAAAATGAACAGCATCAGAGCTAGTAGATCTAATGACTTAAACTTTGCTTACAGCATTAATAGGTCATGCTTGAGGGACAGGTATGTATCTCAGAAAATTCCCATTCTACAGAATAACTTTCCTATCCATGTGAAGCAAAGCCCTTCCATAACCCTATTCAAGTATAACCTGGAGCACTGGATGTGAAGTCAGAAATTCATACCTATCTGACACCTATGTCTCAGATGGACAGATGCATCCATTAAAGCATTCTCTAGCTAACATACACCCTTTAAAATAATCTCTATGGTAAAATAACTTGTGAGATATACTTCAGGTGCATAGCTAGGCTTATAAAGTCTCTAGTGGCTGTTAGCCTTGTATACACCTGTGTACTGGCTGGGAAATTAGCATAGTGGTCAAGGTGGTTACCTTACAGATGCAAACTGCAGGTTGTGGTTCTCACATGGGGTAATTGGCTAGGTGGAAAATGGCCCACAAGGGAAATTAGCCTAGTAATAATCTATGAAACTATGAAATACAAGTGGATGCAGCTATTCAAGATTAGAGTGGAAGATATGAATTCAAGAATAGTTATAAGGCTACACAGAGCACATTACAACCTGATGGGATGAAGACTAATGTTATTTAAACTGGTTGGCTCTGATTTCTTTTGGTCATTTGTCTAGCCCTGTGTCTTTCATAAACTCTTGCCCTGTGCAAGTGGCCAGCTGTGGCTGAGAAGTGTAGCACTTTTGTGTTTCAGAGAAGATAAGTGACTAGTTTCTTTTTTACTGGTGCTTGAACCAGTTCCGTAAATTTTCCCTGTTTTCTTTTTGTTTATAATTGCTTAACTATATTAAATACTTCTCTTACCAGACAAAATGAGTATAAAGATTTGAACTCTTTCAATGTTCTTTCAAGATTCTTAAATATGTGACTTAAACATTTTGTGACTGTAATACAAAATAGAGAGAGAGAGAGAGAGAGAGAGAGAGAAAGGAATGTTGTCTCTGCCCGGGGTGTAGAATGTAATGAAAACAATGTATGTATAGCTTTTTCATTTGATATATAGTTATATCAGGAAATTTCAAAGTTATACAACGTCAAACATAGGATGGAACAAAAAAGCAGGACTTCACAATAAATCAAGGATATCTAGTACCAATGTATAAAACACCAGGCATTATAACAACCCTTAAAACACACAAAAACATTTTCTTTTTGCAGAGGAAGCTCCCTGTGCCTCACAGTGGGGGTAGGCCTCTCACTTCCTCCAGCCTTAAATATATGAACTGCATGGCTACACTAATTCAAATAACGGGGAGATCTCCTATACAATGAGAAACATTGCTGGCAGATACAGAGCCACAATGGCGATGATCCTAGTATACCCCTCCCCCCACAAAATATCAACAGCAAACCATAAACACTCCCCCTACACATACATGTACACACACACTCACAAACAACTTAAAAAATGCTTCAATTTGGCATTGTTGCTGCTCACACTAACCACTGTTCACTATTATTTCTAATTGCTCATGTTTAATGTAGGGACATCCGTTTGACCTTAGCACTTATTTTACATTCACACACAAACTACAGTCAAATAAATACACAGAAACACACACACACACACACACACACACACACACACACTCACATATATATATATATATATATATATATATATATATATATATGTGTATTATTATTGATAATGTAATAATGTGTCTATATATATATATATATATATATATATATATATATATATATATATATCAAGAGAGAGAGAGATTCATGTATGTGTGTGTTTGTGAATGTGTAAGAAAACATGAGTGCACCTTTTAGAATGTTCACATCCATAATGTATAGATTCTGTGACTGAGAATCCTGAAGAAGAAGATGAAGTCCTTGAAAGGGGAGGTGTGAACTTATCGGTGTCTTCTTAAAGGTGTATATGGCTAAGTATGTCATGGTCCTCTTGATTGTTTGTATATTATTGTTCCTATACTCGTAACTCATAACAGTGCTCTCTGTATGTTACTAGTTTGTATGGAAGAAGTAACAGGACACTGCCAAGATGAAACCAATAAAATCACCATTTATTGAATAAAAGTTAGCGCTTTCGGGATAACCCTTCATCAGACATAATTTTAAAACAATAAAACAGCCATATTTAAAATACAAACCATCCAATCATCTGCTCACAAAAACCCGCCTATTCTGTAGCGCAGGTTTAATGGGTAATACATCATTAAGACCTGGAGGTCTATGTGCTCTTAAATCAACAATCCATTTAGATTCAGCTAAAGCTGTTCTGTGCTTAATGTCACCCCCCCATCATTAACCCTGATGTTAACTATGCATCTAAACTTAAAAGTGTGTGTGGGATATTTACTTATATGTCTATAAAGTGCATTACTCAAATCACAGTTTCTGATGTTACTCAGATGTTGCAAAATCCTAACTTTAAGCATGTTGTTAGTCATGCCTACATAAAAACATGCACATTCTTCACAATTGGCCATGTAGACTAAATGTTGCGTCCTGCAAGTTGCCCTTCCCTTAAAATAAAAGTTTTACTCATATCAGGATGTTTAAAATCATATCACTCTTGATGTATATGCATACCTTACAATTACCACAGGGGTGAGTGCCTAAGCTCATATTTAATATTGGCCCCTTATCTAAATGTGCCTCTTTACATAGTAAATCTTTTAAGTTCTTATTTCTTCTGTAGTTAAACATAGGGGCCAGATCACCAACTATATCTTTCAATCCAATGTCACTTGTTTTATTCCCTTTTTGTTTTCTATTTTGTATTATATAGGGGGTAATTTTTTTCCTTTTTTTTAAAATTGGGGCATTTTCCGCGCCCCCTCTAACAACACAGGTTAACTTTTTTCTATAGGAAAAACTTTATTTACTAAATTCCCCATCCCCATAGAAGTTTGCAACCAGTTTCCAAACATCCAACATCCCAAAACCCACCCACCTGATTTTATGATGTTAGGAAAGATTGCCATCATGCACAAAAGAAACAGTGACCCCAAATTCTTTTTTAAAAGGGTCCAAACCGCTGTTCCCAAAAGCTCAAAAATTTTTCAGTGAAAAGTTTTCACTAAAATAAATTTTTGAAAAAGCAAAACATTAAAGGGGGGCAAACCCCCCCCTAAAAAAAAAAAAACCTCCCTGAAATAGTTTGTACTTTAGATTCCGGTTTTTTAAAATTTTTTTCCCCTTTAATAAATAAATTGATAAGTTTAAATGCCCCCGGTACCCCCGTTCCTAGGGAGGCCCCGGAAAACATTTTACCAAAAAAAAAGGAAAAGGCTCTCCACTAATCATCTCTTCCCCTTGGTGCTTTTGTGTTACCCCAAAAATTTTTTAAAAGTGAAAAATTTAAAATTTTTTTAAAGTTTTTATTAATTTGACCACCGGAAATAGAAAAACCCGTATTTTTTATTTTTCAATTTTTTTAAAAAAGTTAAAATAAAATTTAGAAAATGTTTTTGGAACCCCTTCCCCAAAAAACCTTTTCACAAAAAGAACTTCAGGGTTTTTAAAAGGGGAAAGGATTTTCCTTAAAAACATAAGTTTTTTTTTTTTTCTTCCCCCAAAAGTTGATAAACTTTACGTTGCATTATACTAACCGCAATATTGCCGTTTAAATATTAAAGGACCCCG
>NC_056726.1:1116459904-1116519904 GCF_019279795.1 Protopterus annectens
GCCATCTGTCCTGTTTTCCCTCATCAGGTCTGTGAGAGGGGCAGCTATTGTACTATTATTGGGAACAAACTTTCTATAGTGCCCAGCTGTCCCCAAGAATGCCCTCACCTGCCTTTTGGTAACAGGGGCTGGCCATTGCTTAATAGCTTCCACTTTGGCAGGCTCTGGCCTGATCCTACCACTCATAGGTTCATAGTTGTATAAGTTAGTACTAGGCTAACTGCACTTTAGAGCCATTGTAAGCCTAGGCAATTATGCCTTGTGAGACTCAAGCCCTGCACCTTGTGTTTGAAAGGTAAACACCTTAACCATTAGGCCACCCTCCCTGACCAAGGGCTACTGGCAGGTGCCTTTGACTCCCACCACTAGAGAGTGGTCAGCCTTTGTGACTCCTTTCAGATTATATGACATCTTGAAGATGTTTTTCATAATTGCTCCAGCAACTCCCTAACGCCCTGCTCTATGTCTCAAATAGGAGACCTCTGCCATACACACCTGACACTTACTGAGCTTAATGGTCAACCCTGCCCTTTGCAGTCTCATCCAGGTAAGCAACGGCATAATCTCCGGCTCCTGCTAGGATACAATCTACCAGCCTCTGTAAGGCTGCTGGGGCAATTCCGAAAAGCATCTTCATGAACTCATATAATCTGAAAGGAGTCACAAAGGCTGACATCTCTCTAGTGGTGGGAGTCAAAGGCACCTGCCAGTAGCCCTTGGTCAGATCAATAGTGGTCAGATACTTAGCTCCACCTAGATAATCTAAGGCTTCATCTCTCCTAGGCATGGAGTAAGCATCTGACTCTGTATGACTATTCAGTTTTCTATAGTCTACAGAGAACTGGGTGCTGACATCCTTCTTTGGTATCAGCACCACTGGCAAAGCCCAGGGATTGCTGGACTCCTGGATTACCCCCAGTTCCACCATTTCCTATATCATGTCCCACAGAGTCTGTCTGACTCACTCGAGCACCCTGTAAAGGGCCCGCTTGATAGATCTTTGGGGTCCTGTAACCACATGGTGCTACACTATGTGGGTGCACCCAGGTTCCCCAGTGAATATGCCCAAAATCTCCTACAGCACTGCTCAGGTTTCTCAAACGTGAGTAGGAGATAGCAACTGGAACATTGCTAACCCTTCCACTGAAGTGTCCATCTGAGCCTCACTGAGGAGATCAGTCACCAGAACCCCTCAGACTCCTACTACCACCAACTGCACATACTCAGCACAAGGACCTCTCTGCCATGGTAAGGCTTCATCATATTTATATGGTACAATTTGTGAACCTGCCTCCTATCTAGCAGTTTTACCATGTAGTTAACATCACTGACCTTCCTTACCATTTTGAGGGGTCTGTCCCAAGTTGCATGCAGCTCATTGTGTCTGACAGGAATAAGCACCATGACCTGCTGTCCCACAGCATACTTTTGAGATCGAGCATTCCTGTCATACCAGACCATTTTCTGGTGGTGGGCTCCTGCCAGGTTCTTCTGGGTCAAGCCCATGAGCTCCCTAAGCCTTGTTCTGAAGTTTAGGACATATGCCACAACAAATTCTTGTGGGATTCATACTCATCCTCCCACTCATCATGAATCATATCTAAAGGCCCTCTCACCGTATGCCGATATAGCAACTCAAAGGGGGGAAATCTGTGGATTCCTAGGATACCTCTCTGTATACAAACAGCAGATAGGGCAAATATTTGTCCCACTGTCTCTTAAACTGGTTTGCAAATGCCCATAGCATGGTCTTTAGTGTAGAGTTTAACCTTTGCACAAGACCATTAGTCTGAGGGTGGTAGGGGTTGGTCTTTAGATGGCCACCCCACAGTGCTTCTACAGATATGCCAGCAGGTCTGACAATAAAATCGGCACCTCTGCCAGTCAGTGTTTCTCTCGGTAATCCTACTTTGCTGAAAATCTCTAACAAAGCATTTGCCACCTTCTCTGCCTTAATACAGGACAGAGTCACCACCTCAAGGTATGCAGTAGCATAATCTACTACCACCAGGATATACTTCTTCTGTGTGGCATTTGGAGTACTCAGAGGCCCCACAATAGCCATAGCTACCCTCTGAAATGGCTCTGCGATCACAGGCAAAGGCATCAAGGGAGCTTTGATCTTGTGTCCTGCCTCACCTACTTTTTGGCACTGCTCACAGGTCCTGCAGTACCCTGTTACATCCCTCACAATCCCAGGCCAATAAAAGTTCTGCATAATATATCTCTTGGTACACTTTATGACCATATGACTTGAAAAAGGAATGTCATGGGCTATGGGAAGAAGTACCAGAAGGTCGGCTCTGGGCATTAAAAACTGCTGTATTACCTCACCCTCTAGCCTTCCCTCAGGGGTCCACTCTGTATACAGTAACTCTTTGTTCCGGTATACAGTCTCCCCTTTTCCTTGAAAATCAGGTGCCTTCTTAGCTTCCTCCTTCAAGCCTCATAATGTAAGGTTCAAAAATCTGAGCCTGTCTCAATACTACCTTTGTGACCCTTCCCAGCTCCCTTTCCACCAGAAGCCCAATCTCTTCTGACAGTGGTACCTCATTGTCAGCCTGGGTACTACCACTCACCTCTGCCCTTGCAGTTATCCTGTCCATGGGAACATCAGTACCTACCAGCATCTGTGGCAGACTTTCAGAGTAACTGCTACAGGATATCTCCCTCCCTGAAATAGTCACCTCACCAGCCTCATATTCAGGTGTGGGATCCTCCTGGGTCTCCCCTAGGCTACCTGACCCACATTCCTGTCTCCAAGCCTGACTGTATGTAACTGCATGTACACAAGGTTCTGCATTAACAAAATCATTCCCCATCAAGAAATATGCAGGGATATATTCAAACACACCTACCTGCTTGCTTCCTTTTCCACCCAGCCAGTAAAAATGAACCCTGGCCAAAGGTATTTGGAATGAGGTCCCTCCTAAAGCTCTCACTGGTGTGGACAGCCCAAGCAAGTACTGACCCTCTTTAACCACTGCAGGCTTCACAGTGGTTATGCCAGAGGCTGTGCCTCTCTTAGCAGTGGCCTGGCTTCCATCCACTAGGATAGGATACAAACTCTGGTGATAGTTGGGTACCTCTGTTGTCTCCAGACAACTTATCACTGGTATGCTGTTATGCCCACTTGCTGGTTCCTTCACCTTTTCTTCCCTACCTTGCCTCAGTAGGCATTTGTATGCTACAAAGGCAGTGGTGTTTCCATATTCATAAAAGATGTGCACACCTACAGACTGGTAGCCCAACATGATAAATCAGAGATATTTCAGGTGCAGCTAACATTGGATTAGACAGCAATTCAGGTCATAGCCTGCTATACATCCCCAACCATGACCCACGACTCACACTCCACTTTCTTAAGCACCCTGGAAAATATTAGGGTCCAACCTAACACTCGCATACTGGGCAACTTCAACTACTCCTCCATTAACTGGGAAATAAACTTGCCCAATATTTCCTGGAATTCATTAATTCCAATGCCCTGGACCAGCTAATTCTTACCCCTACTCGCAGTAGCAACATCCTTGGCCTGGTCATTACTAACATGAGTGACCGTTGCACTGTACCAATAATCAACTCCTCCCTGGTTAGATCTGACCACAAACTAATCACCTTGGAAATCCACATCCCTCCCATCCCCCACCACAAAGGTAATCACCATGAAAAACTTACTCTAAGGCTAACTTTGGGCTCCTAAAAACAGGGGTGGCTAACTTCACGGTACCCATGCAATTGGAGAACAGCTGCATGAATGCCGAATCATACACTAATGTCCTGTATGCACACATACACAAATGCATGGATCTCACCATACCCAATAGAATAAAGACGCTCTCCTCCATAAAAAAGGAAGCCAATCTGGTGGTCCCCTGCCAGAAACAAACTCTACAACAGAAGGAGGAAACTGATGAGAAATAAGGTGAAGTCCCAAGACTGGAAAACACCCTTATCAGCCTCAACAAAAAGTTGAGATTCCTCATCAAATCCTCTAAAGATAGCTATAAAAACAGAATTGCAGCAGATACTAAAGACAACCACAAGGCCTTCTATAGTTATGTAAAGAATCTCCATGGCAATATGCAGATTTGCTCGGGGCAGTTGCACAATGGTACCTCCCATACTCAGCCAACAGATATTGCCAATATACTGGCCGACAGATTCAGTGCCAACTTTGCCCCTCTCTCCCCCATCAAAGGACCAGTCACAATATCAGTAGATTACCAGATTATCATTATCCCCTTTTGGGAAAAACCCGGTTCCCATGAATTACCACATTTATAGTAGTCCACTGAACATAGAAGGCATCATAAGAGATCTGGGAACACAGGTTGACAGCAACCTCTCTTTTGACCACCACATTGCCACTGTGGTCAGAAAGTCCTTCTATGTGGCACATTTCTTTACTAAGGGTTTTGCATCCAGGAAGAAAGAGGCCATTGTCTCCCTCTACTCTTCCCTCATTAGGCCAATCATCGAGTACAATTCCCCATTTGGCATTCACCTTACTAGACACCTACAACAACTGGAGAGGCCGCAAAAATACTTCACAAAGAGGATCTTAGGCCTTAAACACTTGTCCTATATGGACAGACTCAAAAAACTCAAGTATTCTCTATCTCATATAGCCTACTTAGAGGCCATCTCTGCTTGACTTACAAAGCAATGTCTGACCCAGCTCTGTTAGAAATGCTACATCTAAAGAAATCCCAATCCCTCCACACTACACCCTCCAGAGACTTCAACCTCATTACCACAATCAACAGAACAAGATGAAGGGACAGGTTCATAACCCACAGATTGCCCATTGTATGGAATAAACTTCCCATACATATCAAGTGGAGCACCTCACCCTCCCTCTTCAAGAGAATTCTTGATGAGTGGATGGGAAATAGAAAATTCACCCTGGGCATCACTCCAGTGACTCTACTTGACAGAGGCACTGGGAACTAAGGTCGGGTGGCACGATGTCAGGGTAATCTTATGGGCTAGGCTTGTAAAGGCTCCAGGCCGTTACCCTAACACACACTTATGAACCTATGAATGTATGAACATGGTGCCTCTGGTAACATTCAAAATATCTAACCCTTGATCTTGGCCATGTAGCTGAACTAGTTGCTTCCCCTGTTACTGGTGTTCTCAGTTGGGGTGGTTTAGGGTGCCCACAATGGGTTCCCCTATAACCATGTGCAGCGCTGTGCATTGATGTCCTGCTTGCTAAGTAGAGATCATAGGACGATAGAATCATAGGAGATTACTAGGCTAATAGCTCTGGGGCCCTTACAAGCCTAGCCAAGAGTTTATCCCCAAAAAAGAAACCTCAGCCATCACCTGTCACCCCTGTCAATGAGGGACACAGGTGGAACCCCTGGGACAAATTTGTGGATCCCCATCCACTTATCAATGTTGCACCAGCATTTGTGTAGATCTTCCTGAGATGTAAGGGACATCGCAATGATTCTTTCTGCTGCTATTACAACTCTCTTGAGAGGCTTCTGATCCTGATTGTTACACCTCCGATACCAGACTGCAGTGCTGTTGGTCAGGACACTTTCAATGGTGCCCCTATAAAAGGTCTTAAGTATGGAGCTTGGTAGTTTTGCCTTCCTAAGTTTCCTTAGAAAGTGCAAGCATTGCTGAGCTTCTTTGACTGTGCTGGATACATGGACTGACCAGGATAAGTTCTCTGTGATATGACACCCAAGAACTTTGTACTCTTGACCCTTTCCACTGTCATCTCTTTCATCACTAGAGGTTTGTGTGGTACTTGAGATCTTCTGAAATCAACAATCAACTCCTTTGGCTTGCTGAGATTCAATGCCAGATTGTTGCAATCACACAAGATCAGTAGTTGATCAATCTCACTCCTGTAGGCCTCCCCCCTCCATCTTTGAACAGGCCAACAACAGTAGTGTCATCCATGAATTTGATGATTCTATTCATCTCATGTCTGGCCAACAGTCATGTGTCAGCAAAGTGAAAAGGAGAGGGCTTAAGACACACCCCTGTGGTATTCCTGTGTTCCGGATGATTCTTCTGGAGCTGTTGTCTCCCACATGAACCTTTTGAGGCCTTTCAGTAAGGAAACTCAGAATCCAATTGCATAACTGAGAGCCTATTCCTAGTTGAAGTAGCTTTGATATCAGATTCTGAGGGATGACAGAGTTGAAGGCAGAGCTAAAATCGATGACTAGCAATCTTGCATAGCAGTTTTTGCCTTCTAAGTGGATCAGTGTTTCATGGAGAGCTAGTGAGATGGCATCCCCTATACTGCGGTTTGTCTTGTATGCAAATTCTAGTGTGTCCAGTGTCACAGGTAATATTGAGGCAATATGATCTTTGACTAGCCTTTCCAGGCACTTCATTATCATCGAGGTTAAAGCAACTGGTCGGTAGTCATTTAGAGTTGTTGGCTGTGATTTCTTGCATCTCTGGTAGATCAGGGTCTGAGAATGCCGCGTAGGTGAGACACAGATCACCTCTGAGCAATCTGTACAATACAGAGTGTCATTTGGTTTGCATACCTTGGCCAACTGTTTTTTTTTTTTGTCAGCTTGCAGTAATTCTTTCCTGACATCCATGCCTGCTTTCCCAGACTAAACTAAATTAATGAAAATAAATAAAACTGTTATGAAAATTAAACTCTGTATATCTAACTTGTGGCTGATGAGAGTACACACACCTTCAGTGACAACTGCCCAATGGCTACTGAAGTTCAGTTAATATCCCAGGAAGCTGCCATCAACATGTGACAGGTCCCTACTCTGAGCCAGCTATCAAGGAAACTCAGTCCTCACCACTGACTCCTTTGAGGGATGGTCACTAAGAGTGAAGATGGATTCATAGAGTATTTTCAAATGCAGATCCCTGCACCAAGCACAATTTCCCTTAAGAGCACACAGATACCATGCTCCAGACCTGGGATTGGACTCTCTTTCTCTCTCCAGGCTCACACAAAACTCCACGCTGTCCACTTTGAAGCCCTGTATCCATGTTCCCAGCAGCTGACACACACTTGGATATTTGAGTTTCACACACACCCACACACAAGCACACACACACACACACACACACACACACACACACACACACACACACACACACACACACACACATTCACACATACATACACACTTGGGAAAAGCTGGCACAGATTTACTAGCTGTGCCCCTTTCTGCCCAGACTCTGAGGCAATCATGCTGCCACCAGTCAACTACCCTAAGGTCTTACAAAGGGTACCCAATTATATTGTGTAAAATTAATAATAATATAAATGGTAGAGTATGACCAAACCAGCAAGGCCTTCTGGAGCAGCCACAGTGACACTAAAAGAAGTATAAGTACTCTCAAATGTTAAAATTATTCTCTAAAGGACCAGCTACAATGAAAGATAATAAAATATTTAATGATAAACAAAATAGAAAACAGGAGAATATGGAATACAATAAGCCACAGTTTCATCCACAGAGATATAAAACATAATACAGTTGTATAGTTTCTCACAGATGCAGAAAACTATACTAAACTATTCTCACTAAATGTACCTGACTAACTAAAGAATTACTGTTCCCTGACTACTTACTAAAGCAAGGCAAGATGATGTGTGCTGAGTGTCTTACCACAGCAAAAGTCAGATGATGTCTCTCTTTGTTTGTGTGGATGTGTGACATACATATCCTGTCAGAAATCTTTCTTGTCAGATTCTAAAGTGCTGCTGCAAAAGTTCCAAAGAAACCAGATGCTGGTTAGTGGATGACATCACCTCTGGTCACCTGACTCTTGTACAATACACACAAACATACCTTTACTAAGATATTTGGCAGCATCTGAAAACTATATTACAATTTCAAACTTTCCACCCTTCCAGGGTTCTCTGATAAAACATACACATTTTATTAGTTACAACAATGCAACCTAATATACAAGCATATATTTTGTTCTGTCCAACAGGCCCTACTGTTGAAGCATTGTTAACAAAAGTAACTTTGCAAATACATTTTAACTCAAACATCTGTACAAATCAGTGTGATAGTCAAATAACATAAAATTCCTTGCAAAACTCCAGCTAGCTATGCTGACATATTCACACATGTACTGCCCTACTCTCCCTGGCACAGATGACGCTACCTCTGGTCACAGACAAATATGCATAGAGGTCCATAATGTCTCTCTGTATATAATCCAAAGAGACATGTCTCAAGTCATTTACACTCACATGGACTAAAGTCATACTGGTACCTGTAGTGCAGTAGCTTGAGTGCATATAAAACTTGATGGATCCTGGCTCTAGATAAGCAACTGACTGTAATCTTCACCCTGTCCAGTCTGATTAATAGGGCATCTGTGTGTCATACAATGGAGTCTTCTATGACAAGAGTCCTTGGTAAATTGTTTGCTTGTCTTATGGGCTTTATTTTCAAAGTTTCATTGCATGTAGGTTTATATGTAATGTTTGTTGCCTGCTTTTGGAATATGTTTTAGAGATTGTTGAGGATAGGCATTACTGTTTGAAGGTTTAGGGGGATCTTAAGGTTTGAGGAGATTATGTTTTAGTCCCTGAGTATAAGATGGACTATTTGTGTGGACATAATGTGTGGTAGATGTAGTGTGTGTGTGTGTGTGTGTGTGTGTGTGTGTGTGTGTGTGTGTGTGTGTGTGTGTGTGTGTGTGTGTGTGTGTGCGCCGCGCGTGTCCGTGTGTGTGTGTTTTTGACAACCTTGTTTGTAGCTGAGATTTTTGCCTCTAAGGAATTTGTGTGTGTACATCTCTCTTATACTGTGTAGGGTTCTTTAAAGATTACAAGATTGTCAGTAAGCATGAGACAATTGCGACAATGACTCAGAATGCATGCATCTATGAAGCTGGCCATGGAGACTTTTGGAAATTGCATACCCATCCTATCTGGGCCTGTATTAGGGAGGGCTATTAAGGTTTGGGGACTAGGTTTACAGAGGTCTCCTAAGGTGGATTCTAGGCTTAGGAACTGGGGATATAGCAGTGGATACTGCTAGAAGTTATCTAATACTCAGACTAGTTGCTCTGAGTTTAACCTTTTTGCAATTAATTGTTTAATTGCAAGTTACAGTCTTAGTACTAGTTTTATAAGTAAACATCTGTGTTTTCCAACCATATAGACCAGGCCACCACCTACTGCCACTAGATGGAATATCCCTGTCCTCTTAATGTAAAAGCTCAAAAAGATTGCTTGAGAGTGTATGCTATTACAAAACAACTTTAACAAGCTGTCTAGACAAGGCAATTTCAAGTCAATCAGGCCAATAGTAAGGCAGTTTCATCAAATGCAGTAATATCAGCCCCAAATACAGATAAACCCACATTTAAAAAATAAAGCAGCAGTCGGTCACTAAAATAACTTAGCTCATGCCTGGATGGCATGTGATACATGAAAATCACTCCAGAGGTGAGAACATCAGGCATTGCTAAGTTCTGTGAGAATCAGTCAAGAGTCTTGCAAACATGCCAGATTTATACAGACACTTATAACAAAGAAAACCAACAAAAATGCAAACTAGCAAATTATACTGTAACACTGCCAGTAACCTTCTAAAAAGTGCAATTCACAGCAATCAGCAAACTGTACATTAGTGTACTTGAAAATGATTTAAGGTGCAAAAATCAACATATAAAACAATTAAACAAAGTGCAAAACAGTAAGATAAATCTTTTATCTCCCAACTCCGAGGTCACACTACAGTGCAGAAAAAGGAAATCTTCCCGTTCCACACTGTACAGAGATCTCTGTTGAAATGTTCGAACTTTTAAAGGTTCAATCATATGATATGAACCATAAGACATTCAAACTTTTAAGAGTTTGACAATGTGATATAGACCCACAGATTAACACCATCCATATATTTGAGGTTTGAAAACACTTGGGGAAACTCTGTCATCAGTTAACGGATGGTGCAAAATATATGGCAACAGTTAAAAAGGCTGTACAGAAAGCATAATGTTCTTTTGTTTTGAATAGCTACATAGACCAGCATTGTAATGTTGAAGTAATATATCGACTGTATAGAAATAAAGTTATTCAGCTAGACCTTGGTACAGAGGAAAATTAACTGTGCCTGAACAATTAGAAATGCTAGGAAAAAATTCATAGCACAGATATATGTGATAATTTATATATTTTCTACTATCGTAGTTGGGATTCATATGAAAAAATAAAATCAGAATATGAAATATCAGTGTATGCTGTTAAGCCTCTAAAAACTTTTCTGATAAAAGATGTAGGAACGTATACTGTTTCACTTATATCACATACATGTATAAGAATATAATAACTATTTCTTTGATTATTTTCTGCTGTTTTCTCAGTTTCCCAAATTATGATAACATTGTATGCTTATTTTGTATTTATTCACTATTACTATATATGTTACTTATAGGTTTGATATACTAGCATACCAGAACGTACTCAGTATGGTGTTTGCTCTTGAACAGATTAACACCAACCATCAGTTACTGCCAAACCATACTCTTGGCTTTCAGATTTATGACTCTTGCTACAGTGCATTTGCATCAATTGAAAGCACATTCCAGCTTCTCTCTGGACAAAAGAAAAAGCCATTCCCAAATTTCAGCTGCATATGTCATCCAAATGTGATAGCTATTATTGGAGATTGGCAGTCATCAGAGACAATTCCAGTGGCCAGAATACTGGGTTTGTATAAGTTTCCCCAGGTAACATTGTACAGTTTAAAGGAATTACCTGACAGTGCTTTTACAGTTTAGACAATATAAAGTGATATTATTTGCAAGTAAAGTAGGCATTATTATTTCAAATTCTGTGCTCTGAGAAAGTCCATATTTTGTGTTTAAATAATGATCATATTCATGTAAGTGCAAACATGAAGCTGTTTCACAGTATATAAGTCTGTCTTCACAATGAACTGGATTTTAATATTTTTAATGGAATGAGTTCTGAGGGTAGCTGCAGTGATGCAGTGGTTAGTGTTGCCATCTCACAGCAAGAGGTTCTCCAGTTCAATCCTCAGCTGGGATGCCTTCTGTGCAGAGTCTGCATGTCCTACCTGTGGTCATGTGGGTTTCCTCCAGGTGCTCCGGTTTCCTCCCACATCCCAAAGACATGTTGTAGGTAGATTGGATACTCTAAATTGGCCCTAGGCATGAGTGCGTGCGTGTGCCTTCAGTGGAAGGTTGGGAGTTGGGCAGGCAACCTGACACTGTAAATCTCCACTGCCAGTCATGAGTGGACAGGTTATCTGCTGTGGCAACCCATAACCGGGAAGAAGCGGAATGAGTCCTGAAGTGTGAATGAGAAAATCTCTTAATACTTTGATTCCACTATTAAATGATTACACATCCACTTATTTCTTCATTTTCAGCTCATTACAATTGTCAGCTAGATTTTGCTGAGCCAAACTATTTCCATGGAGTTCTTGTTGTTTAATAAATGTTTATGCCTTTGTTCTTACTTTTATCATTATTATGCTTAAGTGTTGGTTTGCTGTAAAGGTCATACAGATAAGGGGTACATTTTTTGTATGACTGATCACCTTGGGTCCTGTGAAGTGGATGTTCAGTACTCTACTTTATGATGGTGTATTTGCTGAGCCAAACTATTTCCATGGAGTTCTTGTTGTTTAATAAATGTTTATGCCTTTGTTCTTACTTTTATCATTATTATGCTTAAGTGTTGGTTTGCTGTAAAGGTCATACAGATAAGGGGTACATTTTTCGTATGACTGATAACCTTGGGTCCTGTGAAGTGGATGTTCAGTACTCTACTTTATGATGGTGTATTTGTGGAAACCAACCAAACGTAGCTGTAATACCAAATGCACATGTCATCTGACTCATTCTCAGCCTCTACCTCTGTCTAGTCCACGGGTGGCTTGTGGTACTGGCTGCCAGGCTGCAGTCCCAAATAAAAACAGAACGAAATAAAGAAACTATATTTTTTTGTTTACCTTTTTCTTTTATAAGATGTAATTTTGCATTATGATTATGGAACTCTGCTCCTGCATGGAGCACTGAGACTTTATGAGGTGTCCTGAAAAAACAAGAAAGAAACTGGTTTACTTTGCTTGCCAGGCTGCTTCCAAAGCAGAGTTGCACCATGTCTTTTCCATACTGGAAATAAGGGGATCATGCCTTATTATATTTTTTCCTGCCTGCTGCAGTAGGCAGAAGCATCAGAAAAAACAGCTATTTAGGCTGCTACAATAAGCAGTGAGGAACCATTTCTTTTGGCTCAGGGTGCATAACCTGACTGTCTCAGAGGGAGCAAAAATAAAAGAATTTTTGGATTTTGCAGAAATACTAGCACATGAGCAAGTTTTTTTTCAGTGATAATTCTTCAGGTGCCAGTTACTTAGTATGTTGAAAAATTAGTATTTTAAGTGAGTGAGTGTGTGCGTAAACATGTTTGTGTATGTGTACGTGTATGTATGAATGAATGTATTTATGCAAGTATGAATGGATGATGCATGTGTGAAGGAGAAAGATTTTTGACCTGTACCTGTTTTCAAAGAATGCTTCTGATTTTGCTTGATATTTTGGTCCATCCTTTGCAAAGTTTGTGTTTTTTTTGGCAAACATGTAATGATTTATGTATTTAACTAATGGAAGTCATTTGAGTTTCAGACTTAATAGCCATTCAGAAAAGCATGCTAATGCTAAAGTTTTTTATTCTAGCAACTTTCAATATAAATAAGGGTAATATATGTCCCTGATTTAGGTTCTTTGTCACTCATAATTGTTCAGCTGTTTCATTCTTGTGCCAAGATGTTGACAGACATGTGGAGACAGAGGAGGGTTCCTGTAGATTGTACATTGTATTCTTACAGCAGTGAGTTAAGAAGATACATTCCTGTATAGCAGTTGATTTATGTATTTATTAATTCATTCAATCTGTCAAACTTCTGAGTTTTACAGTCACAATCATACAAGTGTCAGTAATTGCTGGTTATCACATATGTGTGTCTAAGTGTATGTGCGGGCACGTCCAAGTATGTGTTTGTGTGTGTGTGTGTGCGTGTGTGCGTGTGTGTGTGTGTGTGTGTGTGTGTGTGTGTGTGTGTGTGTGTGTGTGTGTGTGTGTGTGTGTGAGAGAGTGTGTATGTGCATAATATATGTATGTGTGGGGAGAGAATAGATACTTACAACTGTCCTCGATTTTATAGAGTTACAGAATGTGTCTGGTTTTGCCTCATGTTTTGGTCTTTTCCTTGTAATATTTGTGTTTTCCCTGGCAATTCAGTGAGTACTGCAGTCATAAATAATGACAGCTACTTGAGTTTTAACCATAATAGCCTTAAAGAAAAACAAGGTGATACAAAGCTTATTACTTGGGGAATTTTTATGTACATAAAGGCAAGATCAGTCCCTGATTTTGGTCTTTTCACCCCTACCCCATTATTTTTAGCTTCCTGCTTGCTTTCTTGATCCTTAAGCTAAGAGTTTGAGAGGTAAGCAGGTGGACTGCAATGGGTTACACACTGTATTCTGACAGCAGTGGGGTGAGAAGATATGTGTCTGTATTGCGGTTATCTATGTATCTACTTATTCACTTATTCTTAATAAAACTTCTGAGATGTACCATCACAGTCAATCAAATAGCTATAATTGATGGCAAACACTATACCATTACCTGCTATAATTTTAGCCCTCAAATTTGTTAAGGCTTCTGCTAGATTTACTGATTTCTTTTTAAAGTCAGATCTGATTATGGGGACATAGCTTATTAAATAAATAAACTAAGCATCCACAAAAATACTCTGTTATTTTCTATATATGATCTAAAAGACGAAGGATATTTTTGTGAAAAATAAAAAAGTGCTCGTTTTTAATCTATGCTATTATTTTTAATGCTCAGAGACCGAGAAGCAGGATGGTCATGTGTGTGTGCATGTGTGTGTGTGTGTGTGTATGTGTGTGTGTGTGTGTGTGTGTGTGTGTGTGTGTGTGTGTGTGTGTGTGTCTGTGTGTGTGTGTGTATGTGTGTATGTGTGTGTGTGTGTGTGTGTGTGTGTGTGTGTGTGTGTTCATGTTTGTATATGTATAACATATGTACATGTGGGAGGAATAAATGCACTAAACTGAACTGCTACATCGAATATAGGTTTTATAATAGGCACAGCTCAGATGTGGATGGTATGATGGTAAGGAAGCTACCAACGTGCTGTGTGACCAGCAGACAAGGGCTGTGCAGCAAAGTCACTTTGTTTTAAAACCAGACACTACTGCGGAGTAGGAGGATGGAGTAGAAACGGTGCAGGCAATTTGTTGAGAGAGAGTATTCTGCAACAGAGAGTGATCTTATGAGAATTATTGATCACAGCTATCAAACTCCAGTGTAAAGATACAGTAGCATTCCTAATCTCAGACTGTGCTACATAGCATGTTTTTAAGGTGAGGAAAACAGTGAATTCTGGTAGCATTTGCACAACCTACTAGATAAAGATGGGCCAGAATGAGTTAGTGTCAATAATGGAGGACCTGAATGCTCATATGTGGACATAAAAATAGAATATAAAATCTTACTGGGTCTACATCGCTGGGGCAACAGGAATAAAGGAGAAGCCAATCTAAAATTCTGTCTGGCAAATGGTATGATAGAAACCAACACATGGTTCAGTAAGAAAGACAATGACAAGATCACATGCGAAAGTGGTGAGCCTGATACTCAGGTAGACTTCTTTATAGTAAAGAAAGGAACATGGAGGTAGAATCAGGTACTGCAAAGTCATTCCCAATTAAATTGTCAATCCCACAGGATAAGCCACTAGAGGTCACAAATCACTACAAGCAGTGGTCAGAGAAGGTTCAATGATCAAAGGATACTAGGCAAATACCTGTAAGTTGAATGGAGTGAAAGCTCAGGAGTTCAAGGAAATAATAAGGATTCTACTACCTCAGGAAAAAGAGAAGCTAGGTGGAATTAAAGAAGAACGGTAGTGCATCAAATTTACATGTGTGAAGACTATAGAGCAGATACGTGACTACACCAAGAATTGGAATGAGGTACATAAGGAAAGGCAAGTTTGGGAGTGAAGCCTTCCAGAGCTTTCCAGCGAGTAGAGAAATGAAGACTGAGCCCTTAAAGGACAATGCTAGGATCAACTAGAAGTAAATGTCTACATCCTGGCATAAAAATACACAAAGCACAAGGAGGATGGAGGGAAGTAGTGGCTACTGCAGCAGCGATATTTGAACATATACTGTTATGGTAAACATAACTGTACTATGTTCATCATATTGATTACTTCTGCAGTAACCTTAGCTATATGGGTAGATTACCATAGCTAACTACATTTAGAAGGAGGAAGGAGAAGAGTCCAGGAGTCTCTGGAGAATGGTCCTAACAAAGCTTGATCTGGGCCTAGAGAAGGAATCAACCTTATAGTGCTTTGAAAAAGTATGTACAGAGGACCACGTAGCACCATCTAAATACTTCTAGAATACATCCCTTTCTAAAAAAGCACAGATGAAGCCAAGATCCTGGTGAAGTGGGCCTTGACAATGCCTGGAAAAGTGTTTTTTTTATGGAGAGTATAACAAAAGATAATAGGCTTAGACAACAATTTGGAAACAGTCGCTCTTGACCCAGGTTGTCTGTTCTTCTTACCTTCACAAGAAAAGAGCAATTGATTGGAAGATGTTAAAGAATTAGTTTTGTCAAGATAATAGCTGAGATTTCTGTGGACATCCAGGGTATGGTGTATGCCTTCTCCTTCATTTTAGACTCAGGAAAGAAAACAGGGAGATGGATAATTTGTTTTAAAGTAAACTTGGATACCACTTTAGGCATAAAAATATCTGTCATTATGGAAAATCAGTCCCCAAAAAACAGCAATAAGGCAGAGAACTCCATGTAGAGCCAATAAAACATTTATTCAATAAAATCACAGTTAAAATAAGCGCTTTCAGGCCATATGCCCTTCATGAGATAACAGAAAAAGACTGAGGATATCACATTTAAAATATCCAACCTCCTATCACATTTCAGTATTTTACCCTCCTTTTCTTCAGGATGGGTTTTAAAGGTACATTCGCATTAATACCTGGTGGCTTGTCTGCCTCTAACCTCACAATCCAACTAGTCTCTGTACATTCAGTATCATTAAACAGGCTACCACCCCTAATATTGGGAGTGATGACCTGTATTACCATGAATAAAAATGAATGGGTTCCATTAGTTTTTATATGTTGTGCCAGTGCATTGTGATCATTACTATGTTTAATGTCTGACAAATGCTGAAATATCCTAGTCTTAAACATATTATTTGTCTTTCCCACATAATATGTATCACAGTCTTGACAAACTGCCATATAAATTAAATTACGAGTCCTACAATCAGCATAGCCCTTAAATGTGTATTTTTTGTTAGTCCTTGGGTGCACAAAGACCTGAGTCTGTAAAATAAACCGACATGCCTTACATTGATGGCATGGATATGTACCGTTCTTATTAGTTTTGGTAGTGCTTCTTACATTGGTGATAGGTTCTTTACAAAGTAGATCTTTCAAACTCCTATTTTTTCTGAATACAAAGTTAGGTGTACATCCTAAAACCTCTCTGAGTTTCGGATCTGTACATAATACCTGCCAGTGTTGTCTAATGATCCCACATATATTACCTACATCACTACTGTAGGTTAATACCATTTTAACTCTCTTTTCATCATTACCTTTGTCAGCAGATGATGCTTTATATGCATTCACTGTATCACGAGTATCTTTATATAGCCAAGATTTAGCTGTGCTGCTTTGTTTAGATTTGCTAAAATTTATTAAAGGTGCTATCTTCTTATATTTATAGCCTCTCTGTAATAAATTATTCTGAAAACAGTCCACTTCCTCATGGAATCTATTGTCATCACTGCAGATCCTTGAAATCCTACAAACCTGTCCTTTGACAATATTGTCAAAGGTATGTCGTGGGTGCATACTGTCATAACTTAATAGGCTGTTTAATGATACTGAATGTGCAGAGACTAGGTGGATTGTGAGGTTAGGGGCAGACAAGCCACCAGGTATTAATGCTATTGTACCTTTAAAACCCATCCTGAAGAAAAGGAGGGTAAAATACTGAATTGTGATAGGAGGTTGGATATTTTAAATGTGATATTCTCAGTCTTTTCTGTTATCTGATGAAGGGCATATGGCCTGAAAGCGCTTATTTTAACTGTGATTTTACTGAATAAACATTTTATTGGCTCTGCATGGAGTTCTCTGCCTTATTGCTGTTTTTTGGGGACTGATACTGTGTTTTGGCAGAGTACTTTAGTGCAAAGAGATTTCATCTCTTTTGGTATTTTCAGTTGTGATATATCTCATTGCACACATGTCAGAGCTTAATGGTGGTAATTTGGAGTTGGCGTACCATCCATGAGGCAATCTGGATTGAATAAACAATCAAGCAGTTGGGAGAAATTTATTCCACAATGTTAATTGACTGTTACATATGGATATACAGCAGATGGCTAAACTGAATCCAGAACAAGAGTCTACAGATTTGGGTGAGCTTGAATTCCAAGAACTGATTTTGAAATTTCATAAAAATATAATGAGGCTGAAACATTTGCAATGGCAAATATTTCATTTAGAAGCCTGCTTGAAGTATAATGTGGTTCCTAGGTGCATGCGAGTATTATGCATGCCTACACAGGGGGATATATATCCAGATCTCCTAGCGAGATGGCAGGAGATGAACTGACAAACCAGCTTATCCTATATACGGTTGCTATTGGATTACTTTGAACCTGAAGAACAAAAGGTATCTAAAGAAGTGAGAGATTTGCAACAGGACATCGAATGAAGTTTTTCTGAGACTTAATAATGTGTTCTTTTCAATAACAGCATATGATAATAAGCTGCAACAAATTAAAATCAAGAAATTAGAACGTGACATCAAGGACTTTGCCCTTAACCGCATCTGCAGTTGGCTGAAAGCAAGGACTGATACTGCTCGTAGGCAAGGGAATGAGTTCATAAGAGAACTACATCTAACCAGCAAATGGAAAAAGAGCTTGCCGGCAAGAATGCAACATGTATCAGAGAACCGGCATCTAACCAGCAAATAGAGCTTGCTGGTAAGGATGAGTGTGCCTTGATGTCAGTTCCTGGTTTTTCAGTTGCCTCCACCAATGATGAGAGAGTGACACGCATGTGTTCCAACATGGAGGATAGACAATAGGAACACATACAAGAGTCCAACAACAAGGGGGTAGCATTTTTATTACAGGGAGTGAAACCCAAAACCAATACTACGGTTTACAGCAAAACTTTTACCATGCTACCGGCACCTGCTCAGAAAAAGAATGCATGCAAATGGAGTGCATCACAGTACAGCGGACAAAAGAGACGGAGAGTCTCGGGATGACTTTGGGGGATGGAAATATTGTTTACAATATATCTGATTTTGAACTTAATGATTTACAGGTACAAGTACTTAACAAAGGTTTAACCTTTGTACCAGATGCTTTATCAGAACATAGCCAAGTTGTATTGGACATTTTAAATTTTGCTCGGAATGTGATGCTAAGACAAATGTTTAAAGGCAGCAATATATCTGCAAATGATGTAAAGTTTAGGCATCCGAGCGTTTTTATGCCGATTTTTTGTCCTACTTTGTCAGTGTTTATTAAGATGTGTGAACATGAGTTAGAGCAATATTTTAATGATGACAGAAAGAAGAAGTTCTATAACTTAACTGCAGCACAGAAGACAGCGTTACATGATTTAATGAATAATGAGAATATTATTATAAAACCAGCCGAAAAGGGGGGTGCAGTAGCTGTTATGAACAAATGGTTATACTGCTCAAAAATGAATATTCTGCTTCAAGAGGTACAAACATTTAGTAAGATATCTGCTGTCATGATTAATAACCATATAGACAAGGTACAGAATAGCATTAGAAATTTGCAGTTCATAGGATTGATTGACAAAGAGTTAAGTGACTTTTTGCTAATCCCACATCCGGTTATACCTGAATTTAAAGCACTTCCGAAAATTCAGAAGAATGCTGTGGACCCACCCCTGAGACCTATTGCTTCAGGCAGGGGATGGGTCACTCAGCATGCATCTATTTGGGTGGAATGTGCCCTTAAATCCGTGCTGGAACTTTTTCCTAGAATTTTGAGAGACGCAGCACAGTTCATAGGTTCTTTGTCCAAATATTTGATAGAGAATAATGAGAAAGAATACATGTTTGTTACATTGTATGTCAATGATCGTTTTACTGTTATTGACAATACATATGGAGTTGAGGCTATTGAGAGCTTATTATGTAAAAAGACTCAGTATAATAGTCATGATATCCAGAGAATATGCAAAGTGTTAACCATTGTACTTGAGAACAATATATTCTTATGTCAAGGGATGCATTTTAGACAACAGTGGGGTATTGCCATGGGCACACCCTGTGCCAACTCTTATGCCAACCTTGTGTTGGCATATTGGCAAGACTGCACTATATTTGAGACTACACATGCATGGTCCAACAGTGTATGTTTTTGTGTACATTTTGTAGATGATATTTTTTTTCTTATGGGGTGGTACAGAACAAGATTTAAAAGCTTCCATTACATATTTAGAAGACAGTTCTGCATTTTTTAGATTTTCGGTTAATTATTCTGCACTTACAATAGATTTTCTGGATGTAAGGTTGAATAAGGAGGAAGGGGGGCAGGCGATTACATCACTGTATAGAAAAGACTGTTAGCACAACAGCCTATTAAGTTATGACAGTACGCACCCACGACATACCTTTGACAATATTGTCAAAGGACAGGTTTGTAGGATTTCAAGGATCTGCAGTGATGACAATAGATTCCATGAGGAAGTGGACTGTTTTCAGAATAATTTATTACAGAGAGGCTATAAATATAAGAAGATAGCACCTTTAATAAATTTTAGCAAATCCAAACGAAGCCGCACAGCTAAACCTAGGCTGTATAAAGATACTGGTGATACAGTGAATGCATATAAAGCATCATCTGCTGACAAAGGTAATGATAAAGACAGAGTTAAAATGGTATTAACCTACAGTAGTGACGTAGGTAATATATGTGGGATCATTAGACAACACTGGCAGGTATTATGCACAGATCCGAAACTCAAAGAGGTTTTAGGATGTACACCTAACTTTGCATTTAGAAAAAATAGGAGTTTGAAAGATGTACTTTGTAAAGAACCTATCACCAATGTAAGAAGCACTACCAAAACTAATAAGAACGGTACATATCCATGCCATCAATGTAAGGCATGTCAGTTTATTTTACAGACTCAGGTCTTTGTGAACCCAAGGACTAACAAAAAATACACATTTAAGGGCTATGCTGATTGCAGGACTCATAATTTAATTTATGTAGCAGTTTGTCAAGACTGTGATACATATTATGTGGGAAAGACAAATAATATGTTTAAGACTAGGATATTTCAGCATTTGTCAGACATTAAACATAGTAATGATCACAATGCACTGGCACAACATATAAAAACTAATGGAACCCATTCATTTTTATTCATGGTAATACAGGTCATCACTCCCAATATTAGGGGTGGTAACCTGTTTAATCATACTGAATGTGCAGAGACTAGGTGGATTGTGAGGTTAGGGACAGACAAGCCACCAGGTATTAATGCTATTCTACCTTTAAAACCCATCCTGAAGAAAAGGAGGGTAAAATACTGAAATGTGATAGGAGGTTGGATATTTTAAATGTGATATCCTCAGTCTTTTCTGTTATCTCATGAAGGGCATATGGCCTGAAAGCGCTTATTTTAACTGTGATTTTATTGAATAAACATTGTATTGGCTCTACGTGGAGTTCTCTGCCTTATTGCTGTTTTTTGGGGACTGATACTGGGTTTTGGTAGAGTACTTTAGTGCAAAGAGATTTCTACTTTTTTGGTATCATTATGGAAAATGAGATAGGTTTGACTCACCATTAGAGCTTGCACTAAGATACCCTTCTTGCAGCAGTCAGAGCAATCAGTAAAACTGTTTTCCGTGTTAAGAACCTCAAGTCATCCAGATTATCTGGTTCAAATGGAATAAATGTTAGCTTTTCTAACACAAAATTAAGATCAAAACGTGGTGCCACCCATTTTCTTAAGCGTCTTATGCAATACTCATTTCAAAACCATTTTGACATATGACTGCATTGAATGAGGTGGATCCATGGGCAGACATGCTGAAATGGCTGATAAATAAACCTTGACAGAGGAATAAGAAAGGGCACAGGATAGTAACTCACACAAATATTGTAGAAACAGAGAACAGCTAGCCCTTAATGGGTGCTGATTGCTAATTATGTTGTTGGCACCAACTTGAAAACCTTTTCCATTTGCTAATATATGATTATGTAGTACCAGGCTTTCTTGCCTCCCCTCCAATAGTACTATCTGCTATATATCCTCAGTAAACAGGTGCCTAAAAGGAATTAAGACCCTTATCTTGCAGGCAGTCAACTGAAGTTGATTGATGTTGGGTGTATTAAATACCCCTGTTCTTGTGTGAGTAGATGCAGTCTGTGAGGAAGCTTGTGATGATTGCCCTTGGTCATTTCCAAAAGAAGGAAGAAACACAGTTTCCTGGGCCAGAAGATGGTCACCACAATGATACTGGGGGATTCCTTCTGAATCTTCAGACATGCCCTGAGTATTAGTGGAAAGGGTGGGAAAGCATATACCAACATTCCTGTCCAAAGAAAAGAAAAGGCATCTGTCTTCCACACCTTCTTGCATGGAATCCTGGAACAGAATCTTGCCAGTTTATTGTTCAAACAGGAGGGAATGAGCTCTACTTCAGGCACTCCCCACAGATGGATCAAATCTTTTAAATCCCCCTGATCTAGTTCACATTCGTGAGGGTCTGACCTGGTCCTGCTTAGGAATAAATGTAGGATACTTGTAAAGTGATTCTGTGCTGTAAAGCTAAATCCCAGGCTAGCATGGCTAGTCTGCAATGGAGGTACAGCCTGTTTCCCCCATGCATGAATGTCGCATTGTCTGTAAGCACTTAAAGTGGTCCCAGGAACCAAAGATGGTTAAAAAATGTGAGTGTTTTGATCACATTATTGGTGTTGCACATACACTGCACTTGTCCTTGGTGTCCCGCACATCCTGCACTTATATCCCTCCTGAAACTGCTCCCTGTGCAAGTCAGAAGTGTCTGTGGTGACTGACTGCTTTGGAGCAGGGAGGCAGAAGGAGGGAACTGGATTTAAGGATATCTACTCTCCTCACCAAATGATTTCTCTGCTGACAAACCCCAACACTGAGATTTGAAAAGAGAAAGGGTATTGATGCTGGGGCCAAAGAGATTTAAGATACCAAGGTATCTTTCTCACATGGAGTCTTGCCAGGGTTATCATGAGAATCATAGATGCAAAGAGACCCCAAATCATGAGGTATTTCCTTGGAGTGACTGAAGTTTGAGTGGAAAACCTTAAAAGTAGATCAGGATAAAGATCAAGTTTTTCATGTGGAAAAAAAGCTTGTTGAACTGAGGTGTTTAGCTGACATTCCAGGAACACAGTGCAGCATGAAGGAGTCTAATAAAGTCTTTTGAATGTTTTCTTGGAACCCCAGCTTATGTAAGAGATCTGTCATCCAACAGAGAGATTCATAGCATTTTGAAAAAGACTCTGCAAAGATAATTAAGCCATCTAAATATGGAAAAATGTGGATAATCTGTAGCCTGCAATGAGCTATAATTAGAGCTAGACACTTTATAAATGCTCCTGGTGCAGTGAATAGTGCAAAGGGTAAGGCAGAGAACTGATAATGTGATCCAGACACACAAAAACCTTAAGAAACACCTGAGATCTAGATGAAAAGGAATTTGATGATAAATGTCTTTTTTAGGTCTAATATTGCTAACAAACTTGAATGAGGAAGAAGACGATATTGGTTGTGAAGTGACATAATTTTGATTTTGGACAGGATTAGAAAAGAAAGCTCCAGAACTTGTCTCCAAGCATTTTCTTTATTTTTTTGGTTCTGGGAACATCCTTGAATGAGGAACTGGTTCTATCACTCCTTGGTACAGCATGTGATGAATGACTGCTGGAAGCAAAAGAGTTTGATCTGGAGGATGAGGAATAACCCCTGGAAATGAGGAATTATCTCCCACTGCCATATGTAACCTTGAATGATTTTCAGAACCAGTTTGTCTGAAACAATCTGTTGCCAAAGAGAAAAATGAAGATTCAGACTTTCTGGAAGAAAAAGGGGGTAAGGATGGGAGGGGATTATAAGGTCTCTTGAAAAGTCATTCAGACATGTTGTATTGTTCTTGGTTTTGGGATATTTAAAGACTCATTTTGGAACCCCATGTGCCATTTCTTCTTAAACGTATGTTTAGCTATATTTTGTTGAGATTGTTTATTCTGCTTTTTTTCCCCAAAAATACATGAGGGGATAGAAAATCCCTTGGACAGTTGGGAAAAGTGGGACTGAAAAGTTTTAGAGATTCACTGGATCTCTTTGCCCTGTTCATCACACTTTTTGATCACCTCTGTAGCAGAGGGGGCAAACACTAAATCTCTGTCCAAAGGAAAATTTAAAATGCCATTTGTACATTATCTGGGAGGTCCTAATAATACACCTATGCAAACATCCTCAAAACAGTACCAGCGGCTATAGCCCTGAAGGAAGAAACAACAGACACAGACACACACACACACACACACACACACACACACACACACACACACACACACACACACACACACACACACACTGGAAGTAATCAGTACTGACCTCTTCAATAGAAGAAACTCTCTCTCTCTTTCGGCTTTTCCCGGTTAGTGGTTACCACAGCAGATCACCTTGTCTGCTTATGATTGGCAGTGGAGTTTTTTATGGTGTCGAGTTGCCAGCCCAGTGCCCAACCTTCCACAGAAGGCACACACATGCACGCACTCACGCCTAGGGCCAATTTTAGCATGTCCAATCCACTTGCGATATGTCTTTAACTAAGTTATTTAAAGCAGGTTTTTCCACGAAGAAGAAACTAAACATAAAAAATTCCTCAAGCTTTCCCAATTTGTCAGACAAGCTTTAACATATGGGCCTGACAAGTCAACATTTTGAAAATCAAAGTTGTGGAAATATAGACCTTTTTTCCCATACCTAGCAATAATTTGCCCATTTTTATCAGAAAGAGTAGGATTGGAATTAACTACTTGCTTAGCAGCAGTGAGATCAACTAAAGCTATAGGACCTGGGTCAGGTTGGGAATAATGTACAAAAATGTAAAAGTCTGAGTAATCAGGAAAATTGTGTGCAGTAACACACACATCCTCTAAAGCAGATAAGACAGCAGGAATGGGTTTAGCTTCAGGAAAATCCTTCTGTAACAATTTATAGTATTTTCTAAGGGACTGAGAAACCTCAGTGTTCTCCTATTGAAAATACTAGCACAGTCTAGCAACAGTGTCAAAGAAAGAAAAATCCCCACAGATAGAATCAGAAACTGTGCTGTCCTCTGAGTTTGAACAGAAAACCGAGGGGGAAAAATTATCTGTCCCTGCATCTTCCTTTTCAAATTCAGTATCTTGAACCACTTCAGGAAAAGAGGAATCCCATTTCTTTTACCAGGAACAACTTTACAAGAAGAATCAATAAGACTGAATTAAACCCTGAAACCAGTCCCAGTAAAATACTCCTACCTAAAGAAAAACTGAGGAGTAGAAGATACATGCTTATTTTCTGTTTCTTTTTGACAGAAAAAATGGGTCTGACCATGTTACTAATGACAGCAGCAGGTTTCCCACGGCTAGGCACATCTCTCTGATACAACAGGGAAACCTTCCCTGTTCCCTCTCCCAAGATTGACAAGAGTGTCTCTCCCTTCCCACTGAGAGGACCCCAGTGGCCACAATGGATGTGGGCAACCCTCTGTCCATACTGGCTGTAGCTCCTGCAGCAGAGGGATCCTGTGTAAAAGATGAGTGGTCTGAGATGCAAAAAATAACCATAGCAGAGTCATCCACTCGTGGCTGAGGCAAATTGCTAGCCTGCTGAGGTGGCAATGGCTGCTTGCTTATGTTTTTCTTTTTGTGACTGTAATAAGGACCAACCTTGGGACTGGTAGTCTGCTCCACGGTCAAGCCAAAAACGGTGTCTCTTTCCTTGGGAAGACAAGCAGCAATTGGAGGTAAATTATACCCATCCAAAAACATTGCCTTTTGATGAAAAACACAGTAAAAAGCATTTTAAATCATATGTCAGCTCCTCAAAACTAAAATAAACACAATTTATCCACAGAAAAAATGTTTTCATTTACTTTATATCACTTTTAAAGTGACAGAAAAAATGAGAGCACTATTTAAAAGTAAGTTACAGTCTCGAGATAGCCCTTTAAAACACAATACACCTAGCTTTAAATTACTTCCTGAAGAGAAAAGGAATTAGGCATCAACAAATTAAGGAAATGGCATTGTTCCCCAAAGGGAACTTATCTGCCCAGAAAAGTAAAGCACAAGACAACTGTCAATCCTGGGAAGCCTCAGGAGAGCATACTCTTCTGTAGCAATAAAGCTCTGAAGGGCATTGCAGCTAAACTTGTCTTTTATTCAGTTTAGCTCTAGCTACCTGCCATTTTGGGTGCATAGAAGGTGTCCTGAAGCTTTGGAAGCTGGCAGCTGTTATATCCTTGGCATGATAAAATCCATATAGCCAAGGCTCCTGCAGCACTGATCAATAAGATGAACATCAATTTTTCATAATACAGATATAAAAATTTCTTTTGACATCAAGTAATTTCATAAGTAGGTGCATGTGTGTGTGCATGGATGTAAATGTGACACTATGCACTTTTTTGTTTTTTGCTTAACTTATTTCCTTTAAATCTTATAAATCCTTTGAACTTTGAGTTTATGTAGCACAATTCAATGCTCTCACATCTGCATGGTAGCTTTTTCTTTGAATCCCCTTTCCATGGGTGTGACTGCCAAGTAAGGCATTATAGGAAGAGCAGGCTATATTAAGGAATGATTTTGTACAACACATTTCTACTTAAAATAAAGAAATGTTTCAATTAACAGCCACAATCACAATTTTTAGCTTGTCCAATACGAACAGAAATGTACACTTTTTCAGTCCTGTGGTTCTGTTTGCACATAGGATCATAGAAACTGAAAACTGTCTTTGGGACTGAAACAGTGCTGACCACAAATGCATGTTTTAGATTCAAGATAGTGCAAAGGTCTACAGTACGACTGTGCTGTATAATGCCAATAAGCAAAAAAACATGAACTGGGCTATGGGATAACAGAGTACATATATTTTTGGCTAATGCTAGCAATACTGGCATTGTAAAAGATTTGTAAATTCATAGATGCATAAACTGTTACTAGGCTAACAACCCAAGGAGCCTTTCTAAGCCTAAGTTTTCCCAAAACAATAATGATGTCCTGCATCCAATTAGGACATTGAGTGCCAGGCATTTGTAAGATACCTCTGTCCATAAAGGACAGGGGTGTCAGGCCCAGTGTAAATTTTCTATTCCCCATCCACTTCTAGGTTGTGCTTAAATTGAGTAATAGACGAACTTAACTTCACTTTGATGGAAAGCCTGTTCCATAGGAGGGACAGTCTCTGGGACATATATCTCTCTCTCCAGTATGTTCTGTTTATGTCACAAACAAAATTCAGGTCCTTAGACCTTGTATTCCTGGTAGTCTTTGACTTAAGAATATGTAGCAGATTCATAGGTATAGGGTTTACAGATGCCTTGTAAGCCAGGCATAGATCACCCCTCAGCAATCTATAGGAGACTGAGTAGACAGAAAGGGCTTTAAGGCACTATGCATAAGGCAGGATTGCTATGCTTTCTATTCTTTTTGTAAAGAACTTTTGAGGTCGCTCTAATTGCAACCTATGTCAGGTCAGGCACATATCAAACAGAATATTGTACTCTATGATTGGTCTGATAAGAGCAGAGTACAGTGGGATAATGACCACTTTGGACCTAGATGCCATACCCTTACTTATAAGTTGTGCAACATAAAGGGATTTCTTCACCATTGTGGCCACGTGGTGGTCGAAGGTAAGGCTACTGTCTATGTACATACCCAGATCCCTGACCACTGGTCAACACATAGGGGTGTGTTATCAACATGGGCTAGTTGCTTGCCCAAAGGGTACATTTATGCATTTCTTAGCATTGAGTTTAAGACCATGGCTTTGGCACTATTCATTAGTCAAGACAGACCTTCTTGAAAAATAATAGTCTCTGCAGGGGGGTTGATGATAACCCCCAGTTTGCAATCATCTGCAATCTTAGTCAGCCATAAACCTTCACAATTTGCTTCCATTTCAGAGAAATAGCTGTCAAAAGGAGTGTGCCCAGTACCAAGCCCTGGGGACTCTGCTAGTGACTGACCTCTTGGTGGAGGTGGTCTCACCTATTTTGACCTCTTGGATCCTATCAGTGAGTCAGTTGGCTATCCAGTGGGTGATAAAAAGGTTTATACCTAAATGAGTGAGCTTGTCTATAATGCTTGAGTGGGGCTACTGTATCAAAAGCATTTGCCTGGTCAAGATAAGCTGTATGCACAGTCTTAGCTTCATCCAATGCTTTGGTGACCCTTTCAAAAATGTCCACCATATTTAAAAGGCATGGCCTTCCTTTAACAAAGCTGAAATGTGATGGGTCCAGTGTATTCAGGCTACCTATGTCCTCATTTATCAAGTGTATGATGATTCTTTTCGTGGCCTTACATATGAGGCTGGTAAGACTTATGGGCCTGTAGTTACCTGATCAGTGACAGGACCTCCTTTGTGCAGTGGAATGACTATAGCCAACTTCCATTCCTTGAGCACAAAACCTGACTGAAAGTTCCACTTGAAAAGTGATTCAAGTGGACCAGAGAGGTCACATTTCCTAATATTTATTAAACATCCCAGAATGTTCTTGGGGCCCATTGAAGCAGTGCTTTAGGCCTTAGAAAGTGCATTAATGACCTGTTCTCTAGTAATGGTTGGGGGGGTTGTGCTATGTGGTATTTCCTTCATACTATCGGCATGGAGACTGTGAACCTGTCAGGAAAAAGTTGGCAATGGCCTCTGGTTCAGTGTGAGTGTTGCCATTTATAGTAAGTTCTGCACATTGTTGTGTATTTCCTCTGAGGTTACGGATATAGATGTAGAAATCTTTGAGGTTGTCCTTTGTCTGAGAAGTTTTTTTTTTTTTTTTTATGTTTAGCTTTTGAAGTATTAATTAATTCTCTTTCTGCCTGTTTAGGTTGGTCAGGGGTCTTTATGCCTCCTATGTTTGGACAAGGTTCTTTTTTCTTTTATTGTATAACAGACTGATAATGTGATTCCGCCTGGGTGGGTTCTGTTTTGAGTTTGTCTTATTCTTAAGCTCACAGCTCACTCAATATAGTTATTGATATGGCTGTACAGAGATTTTGTAAATAGCACAGTGTATTCTATGGTGTTTACTGGGTTTGGAGGTGCTTGGAATTTAGCCGAGGAGTGGTTTAATAGAATGAGGATAGCCTTGGAATAGTTCCAAAAGGTTTTTGGTTTTGCTAGATCCCTGGATTTAATTTTTATTTTAAGTAATAGTGCCTTATGGTCAGGTCTGATGAGTGAAGATATTACATTGAGTGAGGAACATTGGACCCCATGTCTGTGAGTAAAATGTCAAGAATGTTTGTACCCCTGGTAGGAGAATAAAATAGCTTTTGAAAGAAATGAATTAGGGAGTGCTTCTATACCTCTCAATCTCTTAAATGAATAAAGTAAAAAATAATGGATAAGCAAAGGTGCAGAATCAGGGAAAGTTTTTAAATGTTGCTCCTATAAGGATATGAAGTCTGAAACCCAACTATCTGTCATTATTTAATGACTTAAATCCTTAATAATTTTCCAGAAAAAAAGCACAAATTTTATCAGGAAATGAATAAAAATATGAGGCAATAATCCAGACATTCTGTGAAATTCTAGACAGTTAAAAGGTATGTGTGTGCTTCAAATAATTGTGCACAACTAAGACACAATGAATTTAGGGTGCATGTCTGAAGGGGTCTATATTAGAACATCGATGTTTCAGAACATCAAATGGTCTAATATCGAACCCTATTCAGTGAACGCTGAAAATACCGAAGCTGCAGAAAACCAAATTTTTTCCTAGGGAAAAAATTTGGTTGTCCGTTTCTGTCACTTCGCTATTTTCAGCACTGTGGTGGAACGTTACAGGTCGGGTTCAGGTAAGTGTGCGATTGTGTGGACGTGAGGGTTAGGGTAGGGTAGGTGAGTTAGGGTTAAGGTGCGGGTGAGGTGATTGTGCGGCAGTGACAGACCTTAGGGTTAGGGTTTGGGTTAAGGTAAGTGGATAGTTAGTGGTGTATGTACAGTTTAGTGTGGGTTAGATGTAAGATTTTAGGTGTATGTGTGTGGATTGCTGTTTGTTTGGTGTACTTGTGTTGTGTGCATGTGTTTCGGAACAGCAAATTTTTTCCTCGTTGTTCTGAATGTTTGATGTTGTCAGTGTTCGCTGAATAGGGTTTGATATTAGAACATTCATAGTTCTGACACTTCGATGTTCTAATATAGACCCGTCTGAAGAGTATATATACCTCTCCACCTTTCTTCAGCAAAATACATGACATAATGTGTTGTTAGTACGAAGAATGTGTGACAAATAGACAGACATAAGTGGAAGGCCAAAACTATGTGGATTGATGTGCACCATTGTTTATACTGTCTGTGTTTTACAACCCATCATTAATACAAAACACTAAAACTATATGATACCTTGTTATTGGGAGGATGAAAAATGACCTTCTTTTCCTCCCTTTAGATTTTTGAGACTTGTGTATAATCAATGACACTTGAGAGGTATGCTTAAGAGGGAAATGGGAGAGGAACTGCAGAATTACTGTGACAGAACCCCCCCCCCCCAAAAAAAAAAAAATCTGGACATTTCAAAGCTTTTTTTATGGTCTCCAACCCTGAAGTAAGTCACAGTTGTAGAACATTAAACCCACTTAGTGTTTCTCCATACCAGTATTCTACATTTTTGCCAAATATATTACATAGTGTGTTTCTAATGTAGAGGAATGCAAGATTTAAATGAGAGTGTCTCTGTTTCTCAAAGTGCCAGGTAAAATGGGAAGTTGCTATTGGGAATAACAATCAGACATGTGCACACACACACACACACACACACACACACACACACACACACACACACACACACACACACACACACACACACACACACATACTGGCACACAGAAAATCTCTTTTTCCTTAGATCCCAGAATGGTGTTGAAATAAGCAATAGATTCAGAAATGAATATGATTGGACTTACCAAAAGTCCTTCCCATCTCCATGCTCAGATCACTAAGCTTGCTTGCCAGCCATGGATCTGGTCTCATCCAATGCTGGGGCTATCAGTTTGGGCTAATAATGTCATAAACTGTGAGGGGAAATAATTTATTTATTATTTATTTATTTTCCATTTGTTTACCGGGTTAGTCCGACTGGGCAAAATGTGACCATTTTCAGCAGACACCAAGGGAGAAAAGCTCCAAATACATAGTAAAAAATTATAAAAAAATAATAAAAATAAAAATATATAAACATAGCTATTTTGTACAAAGAGCATAGAACATATAAAAGGAGTAAACATCAGAGTTTTACAATTGATGCAGCATACAGTGGTTAGAATATTGAGAAACAATTAAACAAGATATTATACAACAAATATAGAATTGCTTGAACAGAAATTCAAAAAGAAGTCTCCACAAGGTCATAAACTAAAAATCATAACTATAAAGGAGGCCTAAACACCTGGTTCCCAGTACTATGCACTAAGTGAAACTACACAGTACACCTTAGATCTGGGGATGTGGAAAGTCAGGAACAGGTGAAATTAGTCTGGTTCTGTACAGAAACATAACCAAGTTTTTAATAGAACTTTTAGTAGGGATTTGAAAGTATGTTTACTATTTGGACATCTAATGTCAGGAGGTAGAGAGTTCCAGGCCTTAGCAACTGCATAGGAATAAATAAATTGGCCTGAGCTATGTAAGCAATTGGTAACAGTCAGTAGGGCGGTATTGGACGATCTTAGTTGATATGCAGTATTATGGGAGGTGAGCAGACCTGAGAGGGCAGGTGTTTTATTTGGTTGGTATAGCAGTTGATAGGTCAGGAGAAGTTGATTGTATTTTAGTAGGTTTGGGAGTTCTAACCATCGTAGTTGTCTTAAGGAGATGCAGTGATGAGAATGAAACTTAGCATTGGTTACAAATTTTGAGATTTTATTGTAGCAGGTTGATAGTTTCAGAAGGTCAGATTTGTTTAGGTTAGTTAGAACTGGGGAAGCATATAGTAAGGTGGAGAGTAGATGGGTATGAGAGATAATGATTCGGTATTCCTGTGTGAGGAAGCTCTTGCAGTGGTAGAGTGAACCTATTTTTAATGAACTTTGGCAATTTTTAGTGCTACATGTTTTGTTGAATTTTAGGTTTTGTTCAGTAGTTACACCTAGTAGCTTGGCTTGGGTTACTGGTGTGATAAGGGTATTGTTAGAGGATGTTATTGAGAATGATGAGTTAGGGATGAAAGTTTTGGATAGGTGGAAGATCATGAGTTGGGTGAGTTGGGTCTTAGATGGGTTTAGTATGAGTTGGGAGGAATTTAGCTATTTTTCTATAGTAGTGAAGGCTTCCTGGGTTCTTTCTTGGACTAACTGTGGAGAGGGTGCTGAGGAAATAAGGGTGGTGTCATCAGCATACTGTACTATACTAGTTTGTTGGGAAGATGAGGGGAGGTTATTGGTAAAGATGGAAAATAGTAAGGGACCAAGAATGGAACCTTGCGGAACACCTTGTCCCACTGAGAGGAGAGGGGAGAGAGAGTTATGCCATTTAACAGCTTGTTGCCAGAGGGACAGATAATTTTTAAACCACAGTAGATAGGAGTTATTCAGACTGAGCTCAGAGAGAGTCAATAGTAATTTGCAGTGGGATACCATGTCAAATGCCTTTGACAGGTCTAGGAAGACAACAGATACTAAGTTACCAAGATTTCTTTGTTGGTTGATGTGGTCAGTAAAGGATATAAGGGCAGAGGTGGTACTATGGTTTGGCCGAAATCCATGTTGGGAATTTGCTAGCAGGTTATATTGCAGAAGATCATTCAGTAGTTGGATTTGTACAGATTTTTGATAGGGGAGATAGTATAGCTATGGGGCAATAATTACTAAGTTCTGTTGAGGATCCACCTTTGTGTAAGGAGATGACATAAGAAATTTTCCAGAGAGAGGGGACAGTGTGTTCAGCTATGGATCTATTGATGAGTATGAAAATAGGGTAGGGAATGGCAGAGGCAGCAATCCTGAGGTAATCAGCAGGGAATAGGTTCATAGGTTAGTACTAGGCTAACTGCCCTTGTGAGCCTAGCCAATTATCCCTTGTAAGACTCAAACGCTGCACCTTGTGTTTGTAAGGCAAACACCTTAACCATTAGGCCACCCTCCCAACAGTAAATTATCCCTTATGAGACTCAAACCCTGTACCTTGTGTTCAGCAGGAAGAGTGGTGGGTTTCAGTTTGGCAAGGTGTTTACGAATTAGGTCAGATTAGGTGAGAGAGAATCGGGTGTTGGTCTTACGGTGACAGTTTTGTATTTTGGGGGTATTTGTAGTAGTAGTACTAGTGGGGAAATTATTGAATAACTTTTGGATGGAGAAGGTGAAATAGTCATTTAACTTGTGTGGCAATATCATTGTTATCACCCTAAGTGTTAGGGTTTGGGGAGGTGATTTTGCCTGGTTGGAGAATGTGGTCAATTGCGGACCAGACTTTTTGTGGATTGTTGTAGTGAGTTTTTTGTAGCTGGATATAATAACTTTTTTTGTCATTATGTATTTGTTTTTACCTTTGTTTCTGAGCTCTAGGAAGTATTGTTGATTTGTACTTCTTTTGCTGGTATGCCAGGCTGTCCAAGCTATGTCTCATTGTTTGAGTAGGGATCTTGTGTCCTTTGAGATCCAGGGGGCTGGGTTGGTTTTAGAATGAATTATACGTTGTGGGGCCATAAGATTAAGGATACCTAAGAAGGTAGTATTAAAGTACTCCACAATTTTCTCTAATGGTAGAGTTTTAAGAGGTGACCAATTTATTTTTTTAAGGTGTTGATGAATTGGTCTGGTAGGAAATATTTGGAACTACGGATTGAAAGTAGGATGGGCTTTTATGGGTTTTGTGTGCTGTCTTAGTATAAATGTGGGTAAATGATTACTGAGGGAGTCGGATAACGTACCAGATATATTGGCAGATGAAGGCTTGTTGGTTAGGAGCCAGTCTAATATGGATTCCTTTTTTGGTGGATTTGTCTGTACAGGTGGAGGTTTGGCTAAGCTGTGTGAAGTTAAATAGGTTTAAGTGGTACTTTGGAGGAGATGCCATGATAGAGGCCCAAGCAATGTTGAAGTTCCCCAGGATAAGTGTCTCCTGAGGGAGGCCGGTGGAAGTCCAATGTAAAATGGACTCTAGAGTGGTGATATTGTCACCTGGTAGTAAGAAGACACCTATAGTGTTAAGTTGTTTCTGCTAATTTAATTTTATATTTGCAAACAGGGTTTCTTCATAGCTGAAAGTAGGGATATCTTTACATATTTATTGGAGAGTAAGGTTGTGCCTGTAAAATAGGGCAATGCCCCACCTCTTTTAGCTATTCAATCACATCTAAGGATGTTGTAGCCAGGAGGGGCTATGGTGATATCTTTGATGTGGGGCTTGAGCCAGGTCTCAGTTAGAAGTACAATGTCAGGGTTACATATGGATATAGAGGCATGTAGCTCTTCAGTTTTATTCATGATGCTGGGGATGTTTATACTGAGGATTAAGAGGTCAGAGGGTTTTTGCTTGCATGAGATATTAGGTCTATGTAGGTTTGTAGCAGTAGGTATAGTAGCGGAGGGCTCGGGTTAGGGTGGATGTCGCCACTGAGTGCAAGCTGGTTAGTAGCAGTGGTCAGTGTGTGTAGGTAATTGATGATCACATGGTATAGGAGTAAACTGGGTAGTTTTTTATAATTATTTTCTTTGTAGGTGAGCTTGGTGAGATCAAAGGGGATGTGGTTAAAGATGGTAGGTGAAATGTATTTGCAATTATGGTGGTGAGTGTTTGAATAAGTTAGCATGGGGGGGGTTTAGGTGATTGTGGTTAGTGATAGTGGAGTGGTAGGAAGTTAGTTGGCAGCCTAGGGAGAGGAGAACTGCTAAGAAAATAGAAGGTGCAGGCATGGTGAGAGTTGAAGGAAGTGGTAGTAGTATATATGGAGTTAAGTTATTTGGTTTGGGAGTTACTAGAGGAAGAAAGGATAGTGTGACGTGGCAGAGCACCACAGAACAAATTAATGAGCAGGTGTGGAAAGGAAAGACGGGCAGTGGTTGGAGGATGATGCAATAGTTTGGTGGGAGGTATTAGGGAAGTCAGGTGATTGTGGTTGTGAATAAATTGGGGTATAGGCGGGCCAGATGGGATAAGGGGGCAGAGTGGGGAGTGAAGTGAGCCCGAGCGATAGCGAGGGTGAATATAGCAGACTGAATCCCACACCACAAGGTAAGGAACTCAGCAAAGAACTGAAACAGTGAACTAGAGTAGGTAAGATACTGGTTAAAGTGTGATTATATTAAACTGTGACTGGCAACACCACTGTGAGTTTTATGGGCAGTAGCTAACAGTAAATCAGGAGGAAGGTCAGGGGCAACTGTTAATTAAGGGATGCGTGTTAATTTTAAGTCAGTTGCAAAAAAAAAAAGGGGAGTCTATGATAGGCCTTAGCGTCCATGCATGCTACTCACTCAGAACAAGTAAGATATTTTAATGAAAAAAAAAACACTAACAGATTTTAATAACTAGTGCAGCTCTGTGGTGGAAGATGGTGGGGCAGGTAGTAGACCGCCGCAGCTTCAGATCACAGAGTACAGTCCTGCGGGAGAGGCAAAGCAGCACAGTTATATTTTCAGTAAAAAATGCAGCAGGTATATTTAAACACTGTAAAAGACAGCAGATATATAGACATTAGCATGAGGTGAGAGGAACCTCTGCAAATGAGGAGTGGGCAGTATTAAGCAGAGCAGAAAATACTGGGTAATAAATACACAGACTTAGGCTAGTCATGTAATAGCAGAAATAAAAGCAGTATTCAGCCCTATTTTATCAATGGTACATTAAGGAATATTTAAAACACACCAGTGTAGTCCCATTTACAGAGTAGTTCACCAGAAATGCTTAGCAGTAGTTAGATAATGTGTTAGACAGTAATTATATTTCTTAGTATCTAATTCAATGGTATTTCAGCATCATATATCTCTCTTCTAAATGTAAACGATTCATATCTTCCCATACAAGCAATAGCTAGAGATGATAACTTATTGGCATAATTTCAAACTTATTTTAGGTCAAGATGGTTCACAAAAACATTACAGCAGCTTTACAGTAGCAGAAATATCAGGCAGAAAGTTAATACAACACTAGTAGTCTTCTGCAGGATCACCTCATAAACAGTACACAAGTAGCTTCTGTTAAAGTCAAAAATCTAGACGATACTGCAGTTATATTCAGTAAATTAGGTTTAACAAGTGAATTTCAGTGCTTACAGAGAGAAGCAAGAGGTGCACGGAACACCAGGACAGAGCAGTTACCAGGATTCACAAAATGGTTCCCAAGCAGGTGGGATAAGTGTTTTTAAAAACTCTGATCAGGTGATGGGATAAGTAAGTAAGTTACAGGTAAATGGGTCATTCAGAATTTCATGTCACTCTATTATTTTACAAAGATCTGAATTTTCTGACAAATTATAGACAGTTGAGAGCTGTGATGTCAACTTATCTGCATCAGCTATGTTTGCAGGATGAAGTGGTTCAAATTCACCCTCCACAGATGACCTTTATTGAAAGCAATATATGTGTGCCACAAGAATGCCACATGCACTTTTGCCTTTGTATCTTTGCTATTGCCATCACTTGTGTACTTCAGGTATCTATGAATCCAGTACTATACAGGTTTTCTAACCCAGTAGTCTGTTAGGAGTCTCATTTCCACTAACACTGTCACAGAGTACCACATTAGGAAATGAGGCACTGAACCTTACAGAATAAAGTGCACATTGGAGGTTCTAAGCAGCAAGTAGGGGGGGTCTCAACTGTTATGATATTAAAAAGTATGGAATACAGCTTGCACTCATGAAATCAACTATGAATAATAAGCCATAGTTATCTCCCTTTTGGAACTGTCAGCCTTGCCACCAAATGTGACTTTCCTACCTATATACTAACAACCCAAGTTGATTTTTCACCATCATTCTTACTTTGGTCATTAATAATCACTTAATAAATAATTCAGTTTTTTGAATTCCACATGCTTTAGAAATGACCTACCTAACATCACTTGCATTTTCCTTTACTTTTGTTTTGGATTTTTAATATAATGGCAATACTTATTATTCAGAGCATGATGAAATGATAAGTAATATCAGCTTAAGCATTATTGTTTTTGGGACAAGGACAAATTTGGGAAATTCCTTCAACCAAACATAATTCACTGTATCTATTGCATTAAATTGTTTCATTACAAAAAATTAAAGAAAAAAAATCTGTCTAAGAAAATATGGAAGTAACAATATAAGCCAGCAATACATTTTTTGGCAAAATAGGAATTGTGCATTTGGTTGAATGTCAAGTCCTGTGTCAAATGACAGTTCTATATGGGAAATCTCCCATTCCTCAGACAGTATCAGTCTCACAGCTGGTTATAATACGTCGGTGGGGTACAAACATTTGGGTAGGTGTGGAAGCAGCATGCTCTTACAGAATAAATATTTTCAAAAATGTCATTAATTGCCCTTATTTTATTTTATTTTGAAGAAAACAGCATTCAATCAGAATAATGCTCTACTACCAACTAACATCCAAGGAAAATAACCTATTGTAGGATGCTGTCATCTCAGAGTAGATATATTGGTTTGAGGCCAATGGATGCTTTCTGTGAATGGTGTAACCAGGAATTTACAAACTGTACATACAGAAGCAATATTGTAACCCTGCCACCTGTGAAAAAAAAGTATAATATATGCTATGGCACTGAGGTGCACACAAGTATACTCCTTATACAACCACCCAAAAAAAGGAATAGGTCAAGTGGTTGCATAATAGTGCATATATACCTTCATTTTACATTACCTTTTCTGGGTTCAGTATTTTAACTCCTTGCTCACATCACACAGACTGGCTTTTGGTTGCACTGTTGCTTTGCCGAAATGGTCTTTTTGGCAGCTGACATGTGTTTCTTAAAATGTAGTACTGTCAGAAGCCTCTGTACCACATCACAGGAGCCAGTCCCACAAAGGTCCATCCATATAACTGTTGATATTCAGAGACCATCTCTACCAGACTGTTGTACAGCAGTCCTACAGGTCCAGATAAACAAACATCAATATGCATCACCAGGTGTCAGTGCCTCAACATAGCATCCCTTCCATATCAACAACATCAATTCTTTGCATTCAGTCAAGCTGGGCTACCAAAAAAACAGTGTGCTCTAGTTATACCATAGCCAGAGTTAATGACTACCATAAAAAACTCCAATCCAACCTGGCACAGCAAAGTGCAGTCCCTTACTGTACTATAGCTAGAGTTACAGTCATACTATTGTAGCAAAACATCACAGGATAGTCTGTCAGGCAGGGCACAGTGAACTCTGGCACCAGTCGCAGCAGAGTGAGAGATGAGAGACTGACCTCCACAAGACATGTATAACACACACATGGCTACAGCCAGGAATTTTGGGGTGTGGAACAGATGTCTTGAGTTGGGGACCCCCACCTCACTTTCATCCACAATGCTTCTGTGTAACCTATCCAGCAACATGATATATCTCTCTCACATACACACAAAACACACAATGCACCAATAAATGATGACAGTTAAATACATTAAAATACACTAAAAAAGCCAAACATATGCATCATGTGCTGGTCTAATGAAGTTATATTACAGTACATTATCAAACAAAAGTGTTTACATGATGTATTTTTTAATAAAGTGCTTTGTGATATATATTTTTTTTTTCTATTGATCATTCTAGTATACACTGTTCAGGATAATAATAAGTATTTTTTCAAGTGTTGATAGACATAGTAAGATAATGAAATTAAATTGATGTATTACAAAAAAAGAGGGAAAGAAACAGTGGTAATATGAGTTAATATAGACTGGGATTTATACATTGGAGAGCAGAATAAATGTGAGAGATAAGATACTGGAACACTGCAGCATTTATACAGTAGACAGAAGAATAAATATGAGAGCTAAGATACTGGTATACTTTGGGAGTTATACAGTGGAGGGGAGAATAAATGCGAAAGATAAGATACTGGCACATTGTGGCATTTATACAATGGACAGAAGAATAAATATGAGAGGCAAGATGCAGGCACACTGTGGTATTTATACAGTGGAGAGCAGAATAAATATGAGAGCTAAGATACTGGCACACTGTGGGATTTATACAGTGGAGAGAATAAATATGAAAGCTAAGATACTGGCAGACTGTGGGATTTATACAGTGGAGAGGAGAATAAATGTGAGAGATAAGATACTGATGCACTGTATTCCAAAGAGCAAGAGTGACAAAAGAAGTTGAAGTTGAAAGGAAAGGAGGGAGAAGTTGGACAGGTGTGACAGCTGAAAGCGGGTCATTTCATTAGTAACTTAGGAAATGGGTATGCCTGAATGAATGTTAAAGAGTGGGGGACTCTGGAACACTCGGCCTTAGAAAGAAGTATTTAAAGGGTTCAGATATACTCGAGCCAAATTAAAGAACTGAAGGTAAGAGGATAAGTGAACTAGTAGACTAACAAATGGTTAACTACTAATACACCAAAGAAAGAAAAGATCACTTTTATACAGAGATGTATACTCAAAGTCAGAAATCGCAGTAATATTCCATATTTGTATTGATAGTCTTGGTATATTTTACTGTGAAGAGACCTGAAAGCTATGCATTTATTTTCAGTTGGATGTTCAATAAACGTTGTACTCTGTGAACTTCCATAGGCCATTCTGGTCTGAATTCCATGCTAAGTTCAAATGACAATGTTTCTATATTGATTCAAGATATTCTAATAATATTTTCAGGACAAAACTCCCTGATAATACATCTTTCTTTTCCCTTTGCACAGCCTAGTATCTTTTAGGAAAAGTATTTATTTATTTATTTATTTATTTATTTATTTATATTTGTTGACCGGGAATGTCTGACTGGAAGTAGGTCCATTTTCAGCGGAGGCCCGGGGAGAAAAGCTCCACAGTTAAAATAAACAGACAGTAGTTACATTGGATTACATAGCGATTAACAATTTAACATAGCAATTACTTACAACATATTTACAGATGAAGAACATAGTACATCAGTAGACAATTAGAATCTTTATCTGTGAAGTACATAACAGACATTAACAAATGTTACAATGAGAAGTTCCTGTTGTATAATAAGTACTAGGCTTATGAGCATCTGAGCTTGCTATAATCAAGGTAGATAGTGGAGTGGAAAGAAAGGTAGTGGTTGGATGGGGAGGGTGATATTAGAATGGGAGTTGCAAGGGCATAGCCAGCATGTTTTTAGGTGCGCTTTTAGTAAAGTTTTGAAGTGGGTGCATGATGGTATGGAGGTAATTGTGGGTGGGAGGGAGTTCCATAATTTGGCTATGGTGTAAGAGAATAGTGCTTCGCCAGCAGAGTTATTGGCTTTAGTGATCAAAGTAAACAACAGAACATCTCAGGATGCCTTCTGAAAAGTCTAAAATATGACTTATTAGAACCCTTGGGGTCGTTATTTAACTATAATCTTAAAATATGTTTTGCTTGTGATGAATGGAGGAATGCAGTGGTTATCATCCTTCATAAGGCAAGATCTTCAACAGATCCTAGAAGCTTCAGACCCATTATTCCGACTAGTATTATTTGCAAAGCTATTCAAAGAATTATCATGGAAATTATCACTGAAGACATAGAGACTTCAAGGCACTTGATCCATCCCAGTCTGGATTTGTCAAAAAGGTCATGCTTATTGAATCTGTTGAAATTCTTTGAAAAGGTCAATAAGACAAGGGATGAAGGGAAAACTGTGCATACTTCCTACCTAGATCTGGCTAAAGGATTTGAAACAATAGCATTGCCAAAAAACTTACCAAACTAGGTATAAACATTTATGACATGCTGGCAGGCTCACTGATAGGAACCAGGAGGTTAAAACTGGTGAGGCCTCTTCCACAAAGAGGCTGGTCACTGGTGGAGTTCCCCCAGGGCTCTGCGCTATGCCCACTCCTCTTTGTCATCTACTTCTCAGATGTCAAAGCCAATGCCAAAGGCCTTTGGCTAACCAAGTTTGCAGATGATTACAGTCATTGAATCCCCCCCCCCTCCCCCAAGATGAGAACACCCTTCACGAAGCTTTAACACAGCAAATATTTCATGCCAAAGCCATGGCTTAAATTTCAATACCAAGAAATGCAGTATAGTACCTTTAGGGAAGTCGGCCACCCCAGGTAACTACATTATCAATCACTGTTTGTAATGTATTTACTGGAAATTTTGTAAAGCATCTGTTTGTTCTGACCGCCCCCCCCCCCCCCAAGGAGTGTGTTATTTAACTGATTTGTTTGCAATTAAAAGCATTATTTCAAGTCTTCAATCTCATTTTTGCTGTTTAAAACATTTACTTAGTGTCTCATTGCTATTTTTCTGCTGTGGTAAACATTTCTTTGTTTTCAGCCTAAAATAGTGCAGCTAGTAGCTGTAGCATAGTCCAGATATAGGTTTGCTGCATCTCGACCTGTTTGTTTGTAGTGGCTGTTTGCTCTGAGCACATTTTCCAGGCCATCTTTGTTTGGAAAGGGTCCTTCTGCACTGTAATGAGAGGAGTGTGCTGATTTGTACCTGGCTGGTAAATGTTGGCTGGTCTAGGGCTTGGAGTTAGCACCTCATTGGTTCTTCTGACCTTTTTTTAAAGTATTTTTAGGTTTAACCTTCTGATATTTAATTCCCACCTTTTGGGGGGGGGGGGTTCTGCTTCTTTGAGCATCGCTCAGCACTGTGCACTGCTGCCCAATTGTGTGCCACAGCTGGACAGATAATTTTGACAATTTTTCCCTTAGATACAGCTGCATCTCCTTAGTGTAGTCCTCATCCTTAGCACATTTTCAGCAAAGAGACATCAGTGAAGCTGTGTAAGCACCCCTTTGTGATAACAAAGTTGGGAGTTGGGGTTGGGAGGGTGGCCTAATGATTAAGGTGTTTGCCTTAGAAACACAAGGTGCAGGGTTTGAGTCTCACAAGGGATAATTGGCTAGGCTTGAAATGGCTCGCAAGGGCAGTTAGCCTAGTACTACCATATGAACCTATGAACCTATGAACCTCATGAGTTTTTCTCTAGCCCTGTTCTACTGACTAGTATAGCACTAAGCATAGCCTCTGAGGTACTAACACACCTCGCCCACTAGTTATTCGTACATGTGACCCCTTTCCTGCCATATTCTTCTTTCTGTCCATAAAAATTTATCTAACACTATGGATGGACAATTTTCCACAATTTCTCCATCCAGCTTGGTCAACATGGGTATCCTGAGGTAGTGTAGCAATTGCCTTATGTACACTGACAACCCTCTACTTCTAGTCCACACAAACTCAACATGTGAAAGATGCAACTATATTAAAAGCCTTCAATCCATGTTCTCACATGTCAGTCAGTACATCTGACACTGAGTGAGATGTTAGCACTCCACATCTCGCCACCTACTGCACCCAAACCCTCACCATACATACCTTCAGATGCAGAAGTCCTCAACAAAAACACCAGAGACCTCCCAAACATAACCACAAGCACCTACACATAATACTTCCTCTGCAGAACACATTACACACAATAGGTCATGCATCAGTCTCATCTGTGAAGCCAAAAAGGCTAAACACTAGACCTAATATATTAGTTATAGGTGACTCCATCATGAGACACACAGATGTCCCTCTCAACAGGCTAGATAAGGAAAAGGTCATGGTCAGCTGTCTGTCATGTTCCAGGATCCACCATATCACATGCACTCAAGTCCCTCTACAACAGGTACTGTTTTGACTCAGTCATAGTCCATGTTGGTGTAAATGACTCGATATGTACCTCTCTGGACTATATGAAGAGAGACATGACTGAGCTCTCAGACTATGTGTCTCAGGCAGGTATGTCCCTAGCCTTAAGCAGCATTGTACCTTCACCTAGAATGATGCCTCAATGCAAACAGAAAATGATTGACTTCAGTAATTGGCTTTGTTTGTCAGCCTGGGATGACATGATCGACAGACCTCAGTGCTTTGCCAGAGATTGCCTCCCTCTGCCACTCTTGCCATGTCAGCTACTGGCTAAGGCTCTTACCACCCCATAGTAGCTTTTTTAGGCAGTGTCACAAGGACAAAGCTTCTGACATAAAAATACCAACCAAAAACAACCTCAAGCTCATGCTGCTAAACACTAGGAATCTTAACATGAAACTGCACTCACCAGATGCAGCCCTCTCCCTGGAGGATGCAGACATAGACATTTGTGCAGTCATGGAGACCTGGTTCACGGCTGTGGAGAGCACCCCAGCCATACCAAGTTGCACCTCCTTCCACACGTTCAGACCACAACCTGAAGGTAAGTAAACTAAAGGAGGCAGTGTATCAATATTCATCAAAGATAAATACACCCCCAGATTGGTTAAATAGTATGATGTCCTAGAGATACCTGAGGTGCAATTAACTGTTGGTAGGACACTTACTTAAATCACTGTCAGCTACAGAACCCATTCTATGAATCAGGACACCCACTCTGCCTATGTGGATCAACTTGAATCTATGAAGATACATCCAAACACCATGGTTTTGGGTGAATTTACTTACCTTAGCATTGACTGGGTGAATTACTAGTACTCAAACTCACCTACCCAAAATTCCTCAGCTTTTTCAGCTCCAATGCCCTGAAACTGTTGGCAGACACTCCCACTAGGGGCCCCGACATCCTGGATATGGTGCTTACAAATATGGGAGACTACTGTATAAACCCCACTATGAGTTCATCCCTGATGAGATCTGACCACAAATCAGTCTCATTTGAAATAACTAGCACACCTGACCACCCCAAAAGCAGATTATAACCTCTTACTGGATGATATAAATAACTTCACCGCACCTTGACCCCCCAGACAGAACTGGTAAATATGCCGAGCTCTACACCAATATCCTATACAAGCAGCTGTATAACTGCATTGATTTGGCAGTGCCTGTTATGACCAAAACAAGCTCTTCAAGGAAGAGAAACTAGCCTGGTGGACAGCCACTATTAACAGGCTTTACAATAAAAGGAAGAAACTGCTGTCCAAAAATGACTGAGCTCTAAACTGGCTATACTTCCTTCTCAGTTCAATTAAGCAAATAGGACTTCTTGTGAAATGCTCCAAGGTAAACTTTGGATCACGTTTGCTTCCTCAACAAAAGGCAATCATAAGGTGTTCTTCAGTTACATCTGTAACCTAAAATGTAAGGCCCAAATTTGCTCTGAACTGGCAGCTAATCGTAACACATATACTGAACCGGTGGATATAGCTAACCTGTTAGCTGACAAGTTTAGTGTAAACTTCACTCCTTTGTCACCACCACACATACCTCGTCACATCCCTACCACCTGTCCCCTACCTTGCATCTCTAAGAACAGGCTGTAACCACCTTCTCTAAGGCCAAAAATGCAGCATCAATGGGACCTCCCAGGCTGCATCCTACATGGGCTCAAACAATAATTAGCATCACCACTGGGTACTCTTTTCAATCACAGTCCAAGCACTGGCTTCATTTCAGCTGAACTGAAAACAGCCACCATTATCCCCTTGCACAAAGTTGGTGTTTCTACTGACCCCGGGGACTACAGACCTATTATCCTGACTAGCCTTATCTGCATGGCCGTTAACAGAATCATCATGGACCTTATCAACAAAGATATAGGAAATCTCCAAACACGAGATCCTACCCAGAAGGGATTTGTCAAGGGGAGATCCTAACTGTTAAACCTGGTGGACTTCTTTGAGACAGTCACCAAGGACCTGGATGAGGGTAAATCTGTGCATACAGCCTACATAGACCTAGCCAAAGTATTTGACACTACCCCTCACTCAGGCATCATTGATAAACTCTGCCAGCTAGATATAAACCCTTACATTGTTTTTTTGACCAACACAACTTCATTTTTGAAATTCGAAATGACCTCCTCTAATATGAAGAAAATTTTTTGGATGTTATGTTAATGCTAGATGATATGGGATGTATCAGTACTAGAATGTAAAGAAATCCTGTATGGCATAATCATCTGTTACATAATACCAGTATGCATCCTAGACATGTTCTTGATAATATAGTGACCAACTAATTAACTCGAGTATCTAAACTTTGTATGAGGGACAAAGACTATATGGAAGAGCAAACTAAACTCATTAATGACTTTACCAAGAAGGGCTATACAATCAAAGGAATGTAAACTAATGAAGCAACTACTTTGGAATGACGATCTCAGACAGCAAGACCATATTTTTCGGACCAAGGAGGAATAATTAAGACCAAACAAAAAGAGCCAAAGTCTAACTTGAGATGTCAGCTAACATATAGTACTGACAATTTTGCTATTCGTAACATCATTAAGACATTTTGGCCAGTGTTAACATCTGATAATAAAATTAGAGACATTTTTGGAGATCAACCTAGTTTTCCTTTTAAGAACAGGAAAAATCTAAAAAGACTGCTATGTTATAAAACAGAAACTGGTGCCATCCCCAAAAATAGGAGCTTTCAAATGAGTAGGAGAATTGGTACATTCAGATGTGGAAGTTGCAAGGCATGTTCTTACATTAACAACTTGAATATCTTTATACATCCCTTAACTAAGAAGTATAAATTTGACAGATTTGCAAATTGTTGGAGTAAAAACATCATATATGTGGCAACCTGCAGTCACTGCAAGGCATACTACATAGGAAAAATGTACCAAATGTTTAAAGAACGTATCCTAAAACATTTATTCAACATAAGAAATAAAGTTACTAGCAATGCACTTTATATGCACATTAGCACAAATGGTAGCCATTCGTTTAAGTTGTTGACACTAACTAGGCTCCATGAAACATTAAGAAGTGGCGATTTAGTAAATCAAAAAGAAACTGAAGAAATGAAATGGATAATGAACTTGCATTCAGATCAGCCACCAGGTCTGAATTTGTTCCTTTAAAACCTGCACTAAAAGGAAAACATCTTCAGCACTCTAAATAACCTAATTGAAAGGGTGTATACTTTGCTATGGCTACTATAGCAATAACCCACGCCTGGGTGTGGGTAATGCTGGATTTACCCACGGTTGGCGTGGTTTGGTCCCGAGGGCAAAGCCCGAGGACCAAACATGGCCAACCGTGGTAAATCCAGCATTATCCACACCCAGAAGTGGGTTATTGCTATTATACAATGACATTATTTAAGAAAAGAAATAATTACTTTTCTTAAATAATGGCATTGTATAATGCCTCTTTACTGCCCTTCCGCAGCTGTCTGGTATTCTGCGGCAGTTCTGATGTACTGCGCACCTGCGCAGTACATCAGAACTGTGGGCAAAAGCAACAGAGAACGCAAGATCTCCGTTGTTTTTTTTACTGTTTCGCTATGTTAAATGGGTTTAACATAGCGAGACAGCTTTAAAATAAGCAACGGATATCTCCGTTGCTTATTTTAAAGCTGTCTCGCTATGTTAAACCCATTTATTATAGCGAGACAGCTTAAAAAAAAAAGCAAGGGAGATCGCAAGATCTCCGTTGCTTTTTACACACTGTGTCGCTATGTTAAAGGAGTTTAACATAGCGAGACAGCTTTAAAAAAAGCAACAGAGATCTCCGTTGCTTTTTTAAAGCTGTCTCACTATGTTAAACTCCTTTAACATAGTGAGACAGTGTTTTATACTAACGGAAAAAGTCCGGATGACCGGACCTTTTTCCGTTAGTATATTGAGGGATTTACAACGGGCACGCTGGTTGGGCTGGCCAATCAGTGTGCACGTTTTACGGGAGGTATTGTATAATAAGTATCTTTGAATGAGTGAATACTAGAGAATGAAGGTATTTAACAGGAAGTTTTACTGGTTACCATTTATGATTTGAAAAAGGTATTACACCGAAAACGCTTATCTGGTTTATGAGCGAGTGTGTTTTATTTTATCATTGTTTTATTTTTATTAAAAGTTTTCAAGGTTTTAGTAGGATTCGTGGCAGAACCATTCTTTCTCTGAATTTTGTACTTTGATGTGCTCTGCCTTTGGTGACGCTATCGACTTTTTCTTTTTTGCTTGCATATTTTTTGGTGGTAGCATCACACATTCACTGCACTATGGAATCAACATCTTTACAGCAACCAACATTGGAAATGGCAAGTAGAAGGATTTATGCTAATAATTTAATGGGTCTGTCTAACCCACTTCTTGATTTCAACTTTGAAAATGGTACTTTAGAACTACCAATGAACAGGTAGAAACTTTGCTATTTGAGAGCATTTACAAGGAAATAGAAAATGCAGCTTTTAAATTAAAGCACTTAAAGTGGCAACACTTTCATATGGAGGCATGCTTTCATCATCGTATAATTCCACGAGGCTTAAGAGTAAGATGTATGCCAACTTATGGCAATATGTATCCTGAACTACTTGCCAAATGGCAAAGGATAAATACAGAAACCAGTTTCAGCTATATGAAACTTTTGCTAGAATTTTTTAAGCCTCAGGAAGTTGAAGCAGCAACCCAAATAGATCAAAAACAAAATGAACTAGAACAAATGACATTATCTGATAATAATTTGTGAAACTAGGAACACTGTAAGATAGACTTGATGCTTATGATGCTAAATTAAAAGGAGTGAAAAGTAACAAATTGACCAGGGATTTTAATGATTTTAAGAAGGGCCATTTGTTTGAATGGCCAAAAGACAAGAAGATGGCCATGCAGACCAGAACAAATGTAAACACTGGATTAACAACGAATTATGAGAAGAAAGAGGTTCCTACTAGGAAACCAGTGAAAACTGTAGTAGAAGCAGAAGTGCATACTAATCCAAAACAGAATAATAGAGAAGTTTTGAAAAATCATGAAGCTGTGACTCACACTCTAGAGAACAATGTTAGCTTGGTAACTGATACTGAGAGTATTGAAATACTACCAGAGCAAGGTGAAGAAGACATATGTATTCAAAATTACAACAAGAATCTGGATATGCAGAATGCCACTAAACCTAAAGATGGATTGATACATTTACCACTTTACCAACAGCTTCCTTTTTTGTTGCAGAGCAACACCTCAAGGGAAGCATGCCCTTACAGCAGAGAGATAATGAATTGAAGGTTTCAAGAATAAATGATTCCCTTGTGTTTAATATATTAAGCACTGGATTAATTAAAGACCAGACTCATTTATTAGAGAAGGGAATGAGTTTTATACCTTCCTTGTGTTCAGTCATGAGTGAATTTACTGTAGATTTAAAGTATTTTGGAAGAAATGTGACTTTGAAATATCTTTTTGGAAATACAAATAATGAAGGATCTCACGCTAGATATGGATACAATAAACCAAGTACTTTTGTTCCTGTTTGTCATCCAACTGTAGATGCCTTCATATGATTATGTTAAAACGAAGTGGCTAAATATAGACAACAGAAGGGAAATAAACATTTCCATAACTTAACTCTGAATGAGAAGAAAGCATTATTTGAACTACAGAATATGCAGGACATTATGATTAAGCAAGCTGACAAGGGAGGGGCAATTGTAGTTATGGATATGTCATTCTATGATATCAAGATGAATGAGATTCTAGCAGATATAGCTACTTGATAAAGTAGACAGGCAAGAACAAACTACTATAAACTGACGCTTGGAAGACACTTCCTCTATGATAGCATTGAGCATTTTGTCTGGGTACCCTTGATGTAAAAACATGTTTCTTAAATGCCTACATTCGTTAACAAAATCAGTGGGCAGCTCGTATTATCACTTTAGACAGTGATTTTGTCAAGGAATGTAGGCATTTAAGAAACATGTTTTTACATCGAGGGTACCCGGACGAAATGCTCAATGTGTCACTTCTATAAACCGATCTTGAATAGAGAGTTTGTTTCCCTTATTGGCACTGAAGCTTCAAACATAGAACCAGTCAATGACACTATAAACAAGCATCCATCTGAAAGCCTAGGTGTCACATTTATAACAACATATAGTCGTAACAGTAGTGAATGCTTCCAGGTATTATGTAAAAACTGGGACTTATTTAAAAATGACACCACTGTTTACCATAAACTTGGTAACCATTAGTAGTTTATAGAAAGGCTAAAAACCTCAAAGCCCTTCTCGAACGACACAACATTAAAAAAACAATGACTGCCGGCATGTTTAAATGCCAGGCGTGTAACTTTTGTCAATACATCATTGAATCTAACAGATTTAAAGTTCATGATCACGAATACAAGTTGAATATAAGGGTTAATTGTACTTCAAGAATGTTGATATATTTAGCTAAGTGCCAACCTTGTGCAGCTTTCTACATGGGCAAAACAGAACGACGCTTACGTGATCGCATTTATGAACATACTTATGCAATTAGGAAGCAGAAATTGGATAACGCACTAGCTAAACATATTTCAGTCCACTCTGACCATACGTTTAAATTCCTGATTATTGACCAACTAGTTCAAGACTTTAGAGGAGTTCCTCTACCCCTTAAATTAGACGAACGAGAGTTGTTTTGGCAAATTAGACTTAATGCATATAATGCTCCAGGTCTGAATGAGAATTGTTTTTAAGTAGTGTACTTAAGCTTAGGAGCCTCAATAGGTAGGCCATGTGAGGTTATCTTACATATAAGTTTTACTTAGCTATTCTAATTGACCTGAGCATGTCAGTTCAGCGTTTTTTATGGGCATTGTCTGTTTAGGTTTCAGATTTCTACTTGGGTGTACTATTTGTTATTTAATTGCATCTTGATATTGGATGTGCCTATAGTATTCGTAACTTAGATTATAAACACTGCAATTAGTATTTCATTTTTATGTACATGCACTACTGTAGGTTTTATTTATTTGTTTCCACTCCCTTGTTTTGCTCACATAGTAGTTGGTTAGATGTTTAGTATGAATATTGTTTATTTGTATTAATCTTTTACTATGTTGATTTTTAGCTTATGTTTTATAAATGTTTTACAAGTCTAGTCATGCTTGTCATTTAGGACACGCTCGACAAGTGCGCTTTTACTTTAAGCAGTTAATTGATTGTGAGAATATCAGCCTTGAGTGTATTTAAACTGTGATTTCCTGTTTTACTTGATCTGAAGAAGTTTGTTTATTGAAATAAATGAAAAGCGCTTAATCATTTTCATTTAGTTTTGTGCTGCAGCGTGGTTTTTCCTCCATTCTTTTGTTTAGATATAGTTACTTACCAGAGGATTGATAAAAGAGATCTGAATAGGACTATATAAAGTGTCCAAGATACTCTTTATGACAAATTGATGAATAGATCTATAAGTAAAGAGCTGTCTGATTTTTTTTGAGGTGCATCATCCTACTATACCTAACATCTATGGAATGCCTAAGATACAAAAGAGTCTACATGACCCTTCTGTGTGACCTACTGTTTCGAGAAAGGGATGGACAACTGAACCCCTTTCTATTTGTATAGAAGTGGAGTTAAAGAAATTGCTATCCCATGCATCTGCAGTGATTAAGGACTCGGCTGAATTCTTGAATAGTCTCTATAAAAAATACAACAGATGAACATCTCTAAGAATTTACTATTCGTAACCTTGGATGTGAACAGTTTATTCACTTCCATACTTAATGAATGAGGGATTGAAGCCATCAGACACTTTGCTGTGAAACACGAAGCAACTATTGATACCCAGCTAATATGCAGTCTCCTAGAATTGATTTTATATAATAATGTATTTCTATATAGTAGTGTCTATTATCTGCAGATATCAGGAGTAGCGATGGTAACCCCATGCACAAACAACAATGCTAATTTGGTCCTGACAAGATGGGAAGAGTTATGGAAAGTGGATGTCAATAACTAATGGAACAATAATATAATTTTTTACAGTCGATTCATGGATGATATTTTTTCTTCTATGGGAAGGTGGCTTAATTTCTTTGGAGCAATTCGTATGTTTTTTTGACCAACACAACTTCATTTTTGAAATTCTAAATGACCTCCTCTAATATGGAAATAGAATTTTTGGATGTTAAGTTGATGCTAGATGATACAGGATGTATCAATACTAGAATGTATAGAAAACCTGTATGACGTAATCATCTGTTACACAATACCAGTATGCATCCTAGAAATGTCCTTGATAATATATTGACCAACCAATTAACTCAAATATCTAAACTTTGTATGAGGGACAAAGACTATATGGAAGAGCAAACTAAACTCATTAATGACTTTACCAAGAGGGGATATACAATCAAAGGAATATAAACCAATGAAGCAACTCCTTTGAAACAATGATCTCAGACCAAGGAGGAATAATTAAGACCAAACAAAAAGAGCCAAAGTTTAACTTGAGATGTCAACTAACATATAGTACTGACAATTTTGCTATTCGTAACATCATTAAGAAATTTTGGCCAGTGTTAACATCTGATAATAAAATTAGAGAAATTGTTGGACATCAACCTAGTTTTTTTTTTTTTAAGAACAGGAAAAATCTAAAAAGACTGCTATGTTATAAAACAGAAACTGAAGCCATCTCCGAAAATAGGAGCTTTCAAATGAGTAGAAGAGTTGATACGTTCAGATGTGGAAGTTGCAAGACATGTTCTTACATTAACAACTCGAATATCTTTATACATCCCTTAACTAAGAAGAACTATAAATTTGAAGGATTTGCAAATTGTCGGAGTAAGAACATCATACATGTGGAAACCTGCAGTCACTGGAAGGCATACTACATAGGAAAACTTGAACCAAATGTTTACAGAACGTATCTTAAAACATTTATCCGACATAGGAAATAAAGGGGTCTATATCAGAATCTCGAAGTCTGACATTATCAAACACGATATTGTCGACATGAAATTATCAAAAGCGCACATCGAACATTTAAACGGAAATCTCCATAAGGGAAGATTTCTGTTTACTTCAATGTTGTGCTATCTTGGAGTTGGTATATTTAAGTAGCAAGAAGTGTGGGGGGTGCAGGAGGGCTTGCCCCCCTGCGTAAACACCTTAGTTTAATTTTTTTTTTGTTTTAGTTTTTTTTTTTTTATAATCATTCGATGGTTTAAGACTTTGATGCATAAAGTTCGATCTTTACGCATTCGAAGCATTAAACCTTTGAGGTTATAATACAGACCCAAAATAAAGTTGCTAGCAATGCACTTTATATGCACATCAGTTCAAATGGTAGCCATTCTTTTAAGTTTATGACACTAACTAGGCTCCATGAAACATTAAGAGGTGGCAATTTAGTATATCAAACAGAAATTAAAGAAATGAAGTGGATAATGAACTTGCGTTCAGATCAGCCACCAGATCAGAATGCATTTGTTCCTTTAAAACCTGCACTAAAAGGAAAACATCTTCAGCACTCTGAATAACCTAATTGAAAGGGTGTATGTGTTGCTATGGATACTAAGTATCTTTGAATGAGTGAATACCAAAGAATCAAGGTAATTAATACGAAGTTTTACTGGCTACCATTTAAAATTTGAAAAAGGTATTACACCGAAAACGTTTATCTGGTTTATGAGGGAGTGTGTTTTATTTTATCATTGTTTTATTTTTATTAAAAGTTTTCAAGTTCCAAGTTTTTAGTAGGATTTGTGGCAGAACTGTTCTTTCTCTGAATTTTGTTCTTTGATGTGCTCTGCCTTTGGTGACACTACCTACTTTTTTTTTTTTGCATCCAGGATACTCCACTAGTTCCTGGATGCCATGTCAGCACATGCCAGTGAGGACATATATTTCCACAACACCCATGAGGTGTTGACCAGCAATATGCGTCTCTTCCACCAAATAGCAGAATACCCTGAGGTAGTGGGTGCTATAGACTGCATGCCCATACACATCAAAACACCACCTGGCAAGCGGAGTAGGGTCTACATAAACCGCAAGGGCTTCCCCTCCATCAACTGCCAGGTCATCTGTGATTCCCAGGGCATTATAATGAATGCATGTGCTGGTAGCCCTGGAAGCTATCATGACTCTCACATCTGGCATATGATGAAGCTGTACCAGAGATTTACCAGTGGGGACATTCCATATGGTCACACAGTGGGGGATTCAGGTTACGCACTAAAGCCATGGCTGATGACACCCATCAGAAATGCACACACACTTGAACAAGAACTCCATAATGAGGCACATGCAGAAACCAGAATCATAATAGAGCATGTGTTTGGGATGCTCAAGTCATGGTTCTAGTGCCTGGACATATCCTGTGCAGCCTTGCTGTACTCTCCAGCTAAATGTACCCAAATTGTCATTGTATGTGTCATGTTACACAATATGATGCTGTGGAAACAACTGCAGCAGGAACAGCACGGGGCAGGGACACACAGCCCCACACCATTGCCAAGGCCAGCACAGGCACAGACTGACTCAGAAAAGGAACAACCTGAGCCTGCCCCTATAGGCAGAAGGAGGCATGCCCAGTATGCCCAGGCCTTGGCAAAGAGGCAACACATAGCACATACATTGACACAGTAGGAATCCAGGGAATGACATCTCTCTCTGACTTACACATTCAGTAAAAGGGATGCCAAACATGGCACTACTGGTGCTTTACAATGTAGAGGGAATATACTATTTGCATCAGACATAGTCAGCCCTCCAGCACCATCCTCAAGAACTGACAGAGCCACAAGGTAAGTCACTCTCTCTATCAATTGCTGAATGTGGTAGTATGTTCTGCTACTTGTATCTATGGTACAGATGTAAGCATGAAAGGGAATTGGGTGGCTGAATGGGATGGCAGGAGATAGTAGACACCTATATGTGCAGCATGAAATCCATAACAAATACTGGTGTTAATATAGTAGGCAGTACTAGACAAGGTGACAAACCCCACTGCAGCACATATGATGGGCCAAATGTGTGCCCATAGGACACACACATGCATGTCAGTGAGGCTCATAAACCCAACAACAGTCTCAGCCAGCAGGACAGGTGTAGATGACCACAGAGAAAGAGTGTGCAAAGGCCTCCAATTGATGTCAATGGAGAACGGCCCCCCTCCAGACTTACACAGACAGACTACAACAGGTCAGGCAGTTGGATGTTAGTTCTGAATGGTAAGATGTCTGAAACTGAAATGTAGGTCAATAAAACCTAAGATCTGCACTACACTGATATGCCTCTAGTGTGCATGATAGGTCAGAATACAGAATGAAATGGAAGACAACAAAGTACCTGAAATACCAGTACAGTCATAGCAAATGTTTACAGTTGTCAGTTATTGTGCCCCCCCCCCCCACAATCCTATGTAGAAATGTAGTAACATGTACATGTGGGTATAATAACAGTGGAGCACAGAGGACCTGAGCTGGCCAAATTAGCAGGATAGATTTTTTTCACGTGTACAATATGCAGGGCTCTGTGTGTTAGGCTGTTGCGTGTTGTATATTGTATGAAAGTGGTCAGCATGTAGGCATGGAGGGTTGTGTCCCTGTGGCGTATGGCCAGTACTGTTGATGACAGGACCAAGTTCTAGCAACTGCAGTGCCAAACACAATGCATTCCATCAAGACCCAATCCAGCAATAATCCATACTAATTGTTTGGATGTAATATCTGTCACCATCTGAAAGATGGACATGGCATGAATGTAGGCCCAGACATACACACAGTACACAGGTGGAAGTACCCTAGACAGAGAGTGTATAAAATGTTACTGTGAAATGGGCACACATTTGAAATTGTACATACAGGTTAGCAGCACATTAGTTGTTTGTGTAGTATGGAATACTGATGTAGTCTAGCCAAACACTGGCAGACCACAAAAGGCACAGTTATGCAGTACTAAGAAACTGCTGATGTCCCCGCACAAGCCAGCATAAGGGGAATGTCCCTGTCACCACAAGGAAATCCAGTGGCTTGCAGCCTGGGACTGTAGGAGTGACAGAATGCACTTGCCTGATACAGATGGCCTGCATCACTACCAAATGCCCTACAGTCCTCTGTCAAAGGTCTGTGTCGCACCCGTACTGCCAATGTATGTTATCTCATTGAGTCCCAAATAACAACATAACACAGTCCACAGAATACAAATGCAAGGCCATGTTGACAAATCCCAGTAACATTTTCACCATTCCTACTGGATGAACTGTGGACCAACCCCTAAATACTGCTGGGATGAAGAGATAACTATAGGGATACTTATCAGATATTGCTCACATAATGTTAGGAAGAGGATAGAATAAAAGAGGGATGGGGTAGAAGCATGGACACCATGGCGTGTGTGAAGTCTGAAACTCTGATGTGTGTTTATACTAGCCCTGCCTGCAAACCCAGGAATGGGTGGCTACAAACCTGCTTGTAAACCACAATGTGAAGGGGAAATGACCAGATATATGAGCCCTGCCTCTGGGTAATGTGTGTGAATCTGTGCAGCTGAGAGGCGTTGCCTCAGCAGGATATGGCTGTTCTGTCACATCGATAAATATACAAGCATGAGATGCTCAGCCACCACAGTACCAAGGTGCTGGACCATGTACATAGACCCATCAGCAAGTGTCTGCAACTCCCCCTCCAGAATGGCATGATTGTGCAAGAATATTTAGGTTGCAGACCACAATACTGGACATAACGTCATTCATCTAGTATTTCCCAGGAAATGACAGCAAGCAAATAAGTATATCTGTCAGTAGTTGATGACATAATACATCACAGTGTAAAACAGGCATATGTCTGAATATCTCTGCTAACACCACCATGTAGCAGAAGCAGCACAGACACAATTAGTTACATTATCCCACTATCCTTTGCCCATTGTGACTCCATACTGTCACCCTATCTACAGATATCATGCAGAAACAGGTTGCTAGCTGTAGGTGTATAACACAAATGCCTACAGTGGAGTACAACCTACCTGGAATGGATTCACACATTCAATACAGAATGTCATACTGGGCATGCTCCCATACTTAGAGAAACGGAGCCCATGTCTTATAACAAAATACAGAAAGGTCATACTGGGCATATGTCTGACAACAAAATACAGAAGGGTCATATTGGGCATGCTCCCATATGTAAGAGAAATGAAGCTCATGTCTGGCAACAACTATACGTGGACTATACATATCTGTCAGGCACAGATGTCTCTGCACGCACACCAGTCATGCGTTGCATACACATCAGATAGGAATACACACATATATCCAAGGACAACACACTATAATAGGTCAAACATACACAAACAGAAATGTGGGGAAGAGAGACAGACAGTAACAAAGAGCTTCCCATCATTAGGCCTGCCCACCCACCACACATCCAGTTGGCCAATATCACATGATATGCCAATGTCTATCACTGTAGACATTTGCTTCTGGTAGCCCTCAGCACTATAGTGTCTGTGGTGCTTGTGATAACTGTGTAACATGACAGTACAAGCCATTATACATCTAGCGGTCGTATACACAGTCCTGTCAAATGTAAAGTTGTGTGTGACTAAGAGTTGTGTGTGTGTTTCCAGAGGAATGGATTATGGCCCATTCACTCACACTGCACTCTCCATTGCCCTAGTTTAGCTAGCCTGCTGATGCCAGTCACCTTGAAATACCCCTTTGGAAAAGGATAATCCCTATAAGCTCTGTGGTGCTGCAATAACCGCGTAATGCTATAGTGCGATGTACTAACTGAGTAGGAGTTCTAATCTCAGCCATGGAAACTGTGAAATGCTGTGTATGTAAGGATCAATAATTTTGAGGCCATTCATAGACACTACACCTCCCACTGCCCTACTTTTGCAAGGCTGCTGACGCCATTCACCTTGAAATACACCTTTGGATAAGAGCTAGCCCTATAAGCTCTTTGGTGCATGTGATAACTGTGTAATGTTAAAGTGTGATGTAATAGTGAGGCAGGAGTTCTAATCCCCGACATGGCAACTGTGAAACTCTGTGTGTATGTGTAGGAAACAATGATTTTGAGGCCATTCATAGACACTACACCTCCCACTACCCTACTTTAGCAAGGATGCTGATGTCATTCACCTTGAAATGCACCTTTGGATAAAAGTTAGCTCTATAAGCTCTGTAGCGTGTGCAATAACTGTAATGCTATAGTGTGATGGATTAGTTAGGTGGGAGTTCTAATTCCAGACATGGCATCTGTGAAAGTGTGTGTGTGTGTGTGTGTGTGTGTGTGTGTGTGTGTGTGTGTGTGTGTGTGTGTGTGTGTGTGTGTATGTGTTATTGTGTGTGTGTGTGTGTGTGTGTGTATAGGGAGCAATGATTCTGAGGCCATTCATAGACACTACACCTCCCATTGCCCTACTTTAGCAAGGCTGCTGATGTCATTCACCTTGAAATACACCTTTGGATAAGGGATAGCACTTTAAGCTGCGTGGCATGTGTGATAACTGTGTAATGCTATAGTGTGATGTACTAGTGAGGTAGGAATTCTAATCCCAGACATGGCAACTGTGAAACTTTGTGTGTTTGTGTGCAGAGATTAATGATTTGTAGGCTATTCACAGTCACAACACCTCCCATAGCCCCACTTTACCAAGCCTGCTGATGTCATCCAACTTGAAATACACCTTTGGACAAGGGATAGTCCTATAATCTGTGTGATGCATGTGATAACTGCATAATGCTGTAATGTAACCTTACTAGTCAGGTAGGTGTTCTAATCTCAGGCATGGCAACTGTGTGTTTGTGTGTAGAGATTAATAATGTTTAGGCTATTCACAGTCACAACACCTCCCATAGCCCCCTTTACCAAGCCTGATGATGTTATCCACCTTGAAATATACCTATGGACAAAGGCTAGCCCTATAATCTGTGTGGCAGATGCAATAACTGCATAATGCTATAGTGTAATGTACTAGTCAGGTAGTAGTTCTAATTTCAGACATGGCAACTGGGAAATTGTGAGTGTGTGTAGACTTTAATGATTTTGAGGCCAATCACAGTCACAACACCTTCCATTGCCCTACTTTACCAGGCCTGCTGATGTCATTCTTCAAATACACCTTTGGATAAAGGCTAGTCCTGTAATCTGTGTGGTGCATGTGATAGCATGCATTATGCTGTAGTGTAACTTACTAGTCAGGTAGGAGTTCTAATCTCAGACATTGAAACTGTGTGTGTGTGTTTGTGTGTAGGGATTAATGATGTTAGGCTATTCACAGTCACAACATCTCCCATAGCCCCACTTTACCAAGCCTGCTGATGTCATCCACCTTCAAATACACCTTTGGAGAAGAGCTAGCCCTATAATCTGCATGGTGCATGCGACACCTGCATAATGCTGTAGTGTAACTTACTAGCCAGGTAGGCATTCTAATCTTAGACATGGAAACTGTGTTTGTGTGTAGAGATTAATGATTTTTAGGCTACTCACAGTCACAACCCCTCCCATAGCCCCACTTTACCAAGCCTGCTGATGTCATCCACCTTGAAATACACCTTTGGAGAAGAGCTAGCCCTATATCTATGTGGTGCATGTGATAACTGCATAATGTTGTAGTACAACTTACTAGTCAGGTAGGAGTTCTAATCTCAAACATGGCAACTGTGTGTGTTTGTGTGTAGAAATTAACAATTTTAGGCTATTCACAGTCACAACACCTCCCATAGCCCCACTTTACCTAGCCTGCTGATGTCATCCACCTTGGAATACACCTTTGACGAAGGGCAAGCCCTATAATCTTCACGGCACATGTGATAACTGTATAATGCTGTAGTATAACCTACTAGTCAAGTAGGAGTTCTAATCTCAGACATAGCAAGTATGAAACTGTGTGTGTGTTGGTGTGTAGATGTTATTGATTTTTAGGCTATTCACAGTCACAACACCTCCTATAGTCCCACTTTACCAAGCCTGCTGATGTCATCCACCTTGAAATACACATTTGGACAAGGGATAGCCCTATAATCTGCATGGCACATGCGATAACTGCATAATGCTGTAGTGTAACTTACTAGTTAGGTAGGAGTGCTAATCTCAGACCTGACAACTATGTGAGTGTTTGTGTGTAGAGATTAATGATTTTTAGGCTATTCACAGTCACAACATCTCCCATAGCCCCACTTTACCAAGCCTGCTGATGTCATCCACCATGAAATACACCGTTGACGAAGGCTAGCCCTATAAGGGCCATGGTGCATACTGTAAGTGCAGAACAATGTAGTAGCAGTTGATACACAGCTATGGGTTTGAATCCCATCTGTATCATGTGTTTATGTGGGTACATGTGTACCTTAATGATTTTGGCCACATTTACAGCCAGTACACATCTCAGAGTCTGACTTTAGCAGTCCTGCAGATAGCAACCACCTTACAAATATCTGTTGTGAAGCCCAAACTATGTCAGGACAGTGGTGCATGTGGTAAATGGGTAACATAATGACCTGTAAAGGTTGCTAGATAGTGGTTTGAACCCCACCACTGGCAAATGGAAATGTGTGATTAGGGTGAAATAATTTTTGTAAACTCTCACCAACTACATCATCCAGTGCTAATATTTACAAGGGCTGGTGATGTTCCTCACCATATAAGTACTTTGATGCAACTTTTACCTAATAAGCTTTGTGGCACATGTGATAAATGTGGTACACTGTAGTAGCAATAAATAGCTAGGTAGGGATTTGAATTTCAGTACTGGCAAGTGTGTGTGGGTCTGTCATCAGTATCCTGTGTGGAGGTTGCTGTGCTTGTGTAATGACAGGAGGCATTGTGGGGTGGATTTTGCTAAAGTATTATACTGAGGACCTACTATATTTCACAATGTCCACCTTACAAGGACAGCAGATGTCAAACAGCAGAGTGGCTGGTCTACACAATTCATGACCCCGCATGTGACATAATGGATTGGTGAACAATATGGGTAACACTTGTAGTACTCAGAGTACACTCTCCACCCATGTGTCCTACACAAACACACTTGGCTCTTGCTGTATTACACCCTTCCTTTCTTACTTTGTCTCTGTCTCACTGTCTCTCTCTCTGTCCCTCTCTGCTGGATGTGGAAAAGTACAAGTGTTTTGCATAGGCAGCAGCTTGACTATTGTAAGGAATGTTCATGATAAGATGTTGGCCTATGCATGAATAGCAGTTCCCCACTTGCTAATTACTTGTGGAACAGCTGTGGTATCATTCCATAGCCAATTGCTTGGAAACACACCCTTATAACTAAACACTTCATGTGGGTGTGGGATCTTTTCCTTCACTGTGAGCAGTACTGCATCTGGGTGTTTGACAAACAGCATCACAGAGGGTATTTGGAAATACCTTTGCAACATACACTGTGGAGACAGGCCAACAAACAGGAGGGGGAAGTTTCAGACATGGGGAGAGAATGTAAGTAATGCTGTTCTACATTTTAAGTAATGTTGCTATAAGGATTTGTGTGGATATGGCCGTTCTACATGATTTGAAGTCTAGCATGACAGCATTATATAGGTGAGGAAAGTCTCACCTGTAGGCCTCTCCGAAGACTGTCCAGAGTTTGGAGTCTTACATGTGTTTTGTTACTCACAAATTTCCTATCTGTAGATATGCAGTAGCGTACTCTGATGATTGCAGTCAATACATTTATTTTTATTTTTATTTTTATTTTACATTTGTTGACCAGGATAGTCCGACTGGATGCATATCCATTTTCAATGGAGGCCTGGGGAGAAAAGCTCCAAGGGTAAACATATACAGCA